>NW_025423861.1:0-314913 GCF_020740605.2 Lemur catta | reverse complement strand
CTGATGCTAACCCAAACCCTAACACTATCCTAGGGCTGATGCTAACCCTAACCCTAACCCTAGCACTATCCTAAGTCTGAAGCTAACCCTAGCCCTCACACTATCCTAGGCCTGATGATAACCCTAACCCTAACCTTAACACTATCCTAGGGCTGATGCTAACCCTAACCCTATCCCTAACACTATCCTAGAACTAATGCTAACCCTAACCCTAACACTATCCTAGACCTGATGATAACCCTACCGCTAACCCTAACACTATCCTAGGGCTGATGCTAACCCTAACGCTAACACTATCCTAGGGCTGATGCTAACACTAACGCTAACCCTAACACTACCCTTGAACTGATGCTAACCCTAACCCTAACCCTAACACTATCCTAGGCCTGATGATAACCCTAACCCTAACCCTAACACTATCCTAGGGCGGATGCTAACCCTAACCCTAACCCTAACACTATCCTAGGGCCGATGCTAACCCTAACACTAACACTATCCTAGGGCTGATGCTAACCCTAACCCTAACCCTAACACTATCCTAGGGCTGATGCTAACCCTAACCCTAACCCTAACACTATCCTAGGGCGGATGCTAACCCTAACCCTAACCCTAACACTATCCTAGGGCTGATGCTAACCCTAACACTAACACTATCCTAGGGCTGATGCTAACCCTAACCCTAACCCTAACACTATCCTAGGGCTGATGCTAACCCTAACCCTAACCCTAACACTATCCTAAGGCTGATGCTAACCCTAACACTAACACTATCCTGGGCCTGGTGCTAACCCTAACCCTAACCCTAACACTATCCTAGGGCTGATGCTAACCCTAACCCTAATACTATCCTAGGGCTGATGCTAACCCTAACCCTAACCCTAACACTATCCTAGGGCTGATGATAACCCTAACCCTAACCCTAACACTATCCTAGGGCTGATGCTAACCCTAACCCTAACACTATCCTAGGCCTGATGCTAACCCTAACCCTAAAACTTACACTGTCCTAGGGCTGATGCTAACCCTAACCCTAACCCTAACACTATCCTAGGTCTGATGCTAAAACTAAACCTAACAGTATCCTAGGGCTGATGCTAACCCTAACCCTAACCCTAACACTATCCTAGGGCTGATGTTAACCCTAACCCTAACACTATCCTAGGGCTGATGCTAACCCTAACCCTAACCCTAACACTATCCTAGGGCTGATGCTAACCCTAACCCTAACACTATCCTAGGCCTGATGCTAACCCTAACCCTAACCCTAACACTATCCTAGGCCTGACGCTAACCCTATCTCTAACCCTAACACTATCCTAGGGCTGAGGCTATCCCTAACACTAACACTATCATAAGGCTAATGCTAACCCTAACCCTAACCCTAAAACTATCCTAGGGTTGATGCTAACCCTAACCCTAACACTATCCTAGGGCTGATGCTAACCCTAACCCTAACCCTAACACTATCCTAGGGCTGATGCTATCCCTAACGCTAACACTATCCTAGGTCTGATGCTAACCCTAACCCTAACCCTAACACTATCCTAGGGCTGATGCTAACCCTAACCCTAACACTATCCTAGGGCTGATGCTAACCCTAACCCTAACCCTAACACTATCCTAGGGCTGATGCTAACCCTAACCCTAACACTATCCTAGGGCTGATGCTAACCCTAACCCTAACACTATCCTAGGGCTGATGCTAACCCTAACCCTAACCCTAACACTATCCTAGGGCTGATGCTAACCCTAACCCTAACAATATCCTAGGCCTGATGCTAACCCTAACCCTAACCCTAACACTATCCTAGGCCTGATGCTAACCCTAACTCTAACACTTACACTATCCTAGGGCTGATGCTAACCCTAACCCTAACCCTAACACTATCCTAGGTCTGATGCTAACCCTAAACCTAACACTATCCTGGGGCTGATGCTAACCCTAACCCTAACCCTAACACTATCCTAGGGCTGATGCTAACCCTAACCCTAACCCTAACACTCTCCTAGGGCTGATGGTATCCCTAACCCTAACACTATCCTAGGCATGATGCTAACCCTAACCCTAACACTATCCTAGGGCTGATGCTAACCCTAACCCTAACCCTAACACTATCCTAGGCCTGATGCTAAACCTATCCCTAACCATAACACTCTCCTAGGGCTGATGCTAACCCTAACCCTAACACTATACTAGGGCTGATGCTAACCCTAACCCTAACCCTAACACTATCCTAAGTCTGATGCTAACCCTAGCCCTCACACTATCCTAGGCCTGATGTTAACCCTAACCCTAACCTTAACACTATCCTAGGGCTGATGCTAACCCTAACCCTATCCCTAACACTATCCTAGAGCTGATGCTAACCCTAACCCTAACACTATCCTAGGCCTGATGATAACCCTAACCCTAACCCTAACACTATCCTAGGGCTGATGCTAACCCTAAACCTAACACTATCCTAGGGCTGATGCTAACCCTAACGCTTACCCTAACACTATCCTTGAACTGATGCTAACCCTAACCCTAACCCTAACACTAACACTATCCTAGGCCTGATGATAACCCTAACCCTAACCCTAACACTATCCTAGGGCTGATTCTAACCCTAACCCTAACCATAACACTATCCTTGGGCTGATGCTAACCCTAACCCTAACCCTAACACTATCCTAGAGCTGATGCTAACGCTAACCCTAACCCTAACCCTAACCCTAATACTATCCTAGGGCTGATGCTAACCCTAACCCTACCCCTAACACTATCCTAGAGCTGATGCTAACCCTAAAACTAACACTATCCTAGGGCTGATGCTAACCCTACCCCTAACCCTAACACTATCCTAGTGCTGATGCTAACCCTAACCCTAACTCTAACACTATCCTAGGGCTGAGGCTAACCCTAACCCTAACACTATCCTACGGCTGATGCTAACCCCAACCCTAACCCTAACACTATCCTAAGGCTGATGCTAACCCTAACACTAACACTATCCTAGGGCTGATGCTAACCCTAACCCTAACCCTAACACTATCCTAGGGCTGATGCTAACCCTAACCCTAACACTATCCTAGGGCTGATGCTAACCCTAACCCTAACCCTAACACTATCCTAGGGCTGATGCTAACCCTAACACTAACACTATCCTAGGGCTGATGCTAACCCTAACCCTAACCCTAACACTATCCTAGGGCTCATGCTAACCCTAACCCTAACACTATCCTAGGGCTGATGCTAACCCTAACCCTAACCCTAACACTATCCTAGGGCTGATGCTAACCCTAACCCTAACACTATCCTAGGGCTGATTCTAACCCTAACCCTAACCATAACACTATCCTAGGGCTGATGCTAACCCTAACCCTAACCCTAACACTATCCTAGAGCTGATGCTAACGCTAACCCTAACCCTAACCCTAACCCTAATACTATCCTAGGGCTGATGCTAACCCTAACCCTAACCCTAACACTATCCTAGGGCTGATGATAACCCTAACCCTAACCCTAACACTATCCTAGGGCTGATGCTAACCCTAACCCTAACACTATCCTAGGCCTGATGCTAACCCTAACCCTAACACTTACACTGTCCTAGGGCTGATGCTAACCCTAACCCTAACCCTAACACTATCCTAGGTCTGATGCTAAAACTAAACCTAACAGTATCCTAGGGCTGATGCTAACCCTAACCCTAACCCTAACACTATCCTAGGGCTGATGTTAACCCTAACCCTAACACTATCCTAGGGCTGATGCTAACCCTAACCCTAACCCTAACACTCTCCTAGGGCTGATGCTAACCCTAACCCTAACACTATCCTAGGCCTGATGCTAACCCTACCCTAACACTATCCTAGGGCTGATGCTAACCCTAACCCTAACCCTAACACTATCCTAGGCCTGACGCTAACCCTATCTCTAACCCTAACACTATCCTAGGGCTGAGGCTATCCCTAACACTAACACTATCATAAGGCTAATGCTAACCCTAACCCTAACCCTAACACTATCCTAGGGTTGATGCTAACCCTAACCCTAACACTATCCTAGGGCTGATGCTAACCCTAACCCTAACCCTAACACTATCCTAGGGCTGATGCTATCCCTAACGCTAACACTATCTTAGGTCTGATGCTAACCCTAACCCTAACCCTAACACTATCCTAGGGCTGATGCTAACCCTAACCCTAACACTATCCTAGGGCTGATGCTAACCCTAACCCTAACCCTAACACTATCCTAGGGCTGATGCTAACCCTAACCCTAACACTATCCTAGGGCTGATGCTAACCCTAACCCTAACACTATCCTAGGGCTGATGCTAACCCTAACCCTAACCCTAACACTATCCTAGGGCTGATGCTAACCCTAACCCTAACAATATCCTAGGCCTGATGCTAACCCTAACCCTAACCCTAACACTATCCTAGGCCTGATGCTAACCCGAACCCTAACACTTACACTATCCTAGGGCTGATGCTAACCCTAACCCTAACCCTAACACTATCCTAGGTCTGATGCTAACCCTAAACCTAACACTATCCTGGGGCTGATGCTAACCCTAACCCTAACCCTAACACTATCCTAGGGCTGATGTTAACCCTAACCCTAACACTATCCTAGGGCTGATGCTAACCCTAACCCTAACCCTAACACTCTCCTAGGGCTGATGCTAACCCTAACCCTAACACTATCCTAGGCATGATGCTAACCCTAACCCTAACACTATCCTAGGGCTGATGCTAACCCTAACCCTAACCCTAACACTATCCTAGGCCTGATGCTAAACCTATCCCTAACCATAACACTCTCCTAGGGCTGATGCTAACCCTAACCCTAACACTATCCTAGGGCTGATGCTAACCCTAACCCTAACCCTAAAACTATCCTAGGGCTGATGCTAACCCTAACGCTAACCCTAACACTATCCTTTAGCTGATGCTAACCCTAACCCTAACCCTAACACTATCCTAGGCTTTATGTTAACCCTAACCCTAACACTATCCTAGGGCTGATGCTAACCCTAACGCTAACACTATCCTAGGGCTGATGCTAACCCTAACCCTAACCCTAACACTATCCTAGGGCTGATGCTAACCCTAACCCTAACCCTAACACTATCCTAGGCCTGACGCTAACCCTATCTCTAACCCTAACACTATCCTAGGGCTGAGGCTATCCCTAACACTAACACTATCATAAGGCTAATGCTAACCCTAACCCTAACCCTAACACTATCCTAGGGTTGATGCTAACCCTAACCCTAACACTATCCTAGGGCTGATGCTAACCCTAACCCTAACCCTAACACTATCCTAGGGCTGATGCTATCCCTAACGCTAACACTATCTTAGGTCTGATGCTAACCCTAACCCTAACCCTAACACTATCCTAGGGCTGATGCTAACCCTAACCCTAACACTATCCTAGGGCTGATGCTAACCCTAACCCTAACCCTAACACTATCCTAGGGCTGATGCTAACCCTAACCCTAACACTATCCTAGGGCTGATGCTAACCCTAACCCTAACACTATCCTAGGGCTGATGCTAACCCTAACCCTAACCCTAACACTATCCTAGGGCTGATGCTAACCCTAACCCTAACAATATCCTAGGCCTGATGCTAACCCTAACCCTAACCCTAACACTATCCTAGGCCTGATGCTAACCCGAACCCTAACACTTACACTATCCTAGGGCTGATGCTAACCCTAACCCTAACCCTAACACTATCCTAGGTCTGATGCTAACCCTAAACCTAACACTATCCTGGGGCTGATGCTAACCCTAACCCTAACCCTAACACTATCCTAGGGCTGATGTTAACCCTAACCCTAACACTATCCTAGGGCTGATGCTAACCCTAACCCTAACCCTAACACTCTCCTAGGGCTGATGCTAACCCTAACCCTAACACTATCCTAGGCATGATGCTAACCCTAACCCTAACACTATCCTAGGGCTGATGCTAACCCTAACCCTAACCCTAACACTATCCTAGGCCTGATGCTAAACCTATCCCTAACCATAACACTCTCCTAGGGCTGATGCTAACCCTAACCCTAACACTATCCTAGGGCTGATGCTAACCCTAACCCTAACCCTAAAACTATCCTAAGTCTGATGCTAACCCTAACCCTCACACTATCCTAGGCCTGATGTTAACCCTAACCCTAACCTTAACACTATCCTAGGGCTGATGCTAACCCTAACCCTATCCCTAACACTATCCTAGAGCTGATGCTAACCCTAACCCTAACACTATCCTAGGCCTGATGATAACCCTAACCCTAACCCTAACACTATCCTAGGGCTGATGCTAACCCTAAACCTAACACTATCCTAGGGCTGATGCTAACCCTAACGCTTACCCTAACACTATCCTTGAACTGATGCTAACCCTAACCCTAACCCTAACACTAACACTATCCTAGGCCTGATGATAACCCTAACCCTAACCCTAACACTATCCTAGGGCTGATTCTAACCCTAACCCTAACCATAACACTATCCTAGGGCTGATGCTAACCCTAACCCTAACCCTAACACTATCCTAGAGCTGATGCTAACGCTAACCCTAACCCTAACCCTAACCCTAATACTATCCTAGGGCTGATGCTAACCCTAACCCTACCCCTAACACTATCCTAGAGCTGATGCTAACCCTAAAACTAACACTATCCTAGGGCTGATGCTAACCCTACCCCTAACCCTAACACTATCCTAGTGCTGATGCTAACCCTAACCCTAACTCTAACACTATCCTAGGGCTGAGGCTAACCCTAACCCTAACACTATCCTACGGCTGATGCTAACCCCAACCCTAACCCTAACACTATACTAAGGCTGATGCTAACCCTAACACTAACACTATCCTAGGCCTGGTTCTAACCCTAACCCTAACCCTAACACTATCCTAGGGCTGATGCTAACCCTAACCCTAATAATATCCTAGGGCTGATGCTAACCCTAACCCTAACCCTAACACTACCCTAGGGCTGATGCTAACTCTAACCCTAACCCTAACACTATCCTAGGGCTGATGCTAACCCTAACCCTAACCCTAACACTATCCTAGGGCTGATGTTAACCCTAACCCTAACACTATCCTAGGGCTGATGCTAACCCTAACCCTAACCCTAACACTCTCCTAGGGCTGATGCTAACCCTAACCCTAACACTATCCTAGGCCTGATGCTAACCCTACCCTAACACTATCCTAGGGCTGATGCTAACCCTAACCCTAACCCTAACACTATCCTAGGCCTGACGCTAACCCTATCTCTAACCCTAACACTATCCTAGGGCTGAGGCTATCCCTAACACTAACACTATCATAAGGCTAATGCTAACCCTAACCCTAACCCTAACACTATCCTAGGGTTGATGCTAACCCTAACCCTAACACTATCCTAGGGCTGATGCTAACCCTAACCCTAACCCTAACACTATCCTAGGGCTGATGCTATCCCTAACGCTAACACTATCTTAGGTCTGATGCTAACCCTAACCCTAACCCTAACACTATCCTAGGGCTGATGCTAACCCTAACCCTAACACTATCCTAGGGCTGATGCTAACCCTAACCCTAACCCTAACACTATCCTAGGGCTGATGCTAACCCTAACCCTAACACTATCCTAGGGCTGATGCTAATCCTAACCCTAACACTATCCTAGGGCTGATGCTAACCCTAACCCTAACCCTAACACTATCCTAGGGCTGATGCTAACCCTAACCCTAATAATATCCTAGGGCTGATGCTAACCCTAACCCTAACCCTAACACTACCCTAGGGCTGATGCTAACCCTAACCCTAACCCTAACACTATCCTAGGGCTGATGCTAACCCTAACCCTAACCCTAACACTATCCTAGGGCTGATGCTAACCCTAACCCTAACACTATCCTAGGCCTGATGCTAACCCTACCCTAACACTATCCTAGGGCTGATGCTAACCCTAACCCTAACCCTAACACTATCCTAGGCCTGACGCTAACCCTATCTCTAACCCTAACACTATCCTAGGGCTGAGGCTATCCCTAACACTAACACTATCATAAGGCTAATGCTAACCCTAACCCTAACCCTAACACTATCCTAGGGTTGATGCTAACCCTAACCCTAACACTATCCTAGGGCTGATGCTAACCCTAACCCTAACCCTAACACTATCCTAGGGCTGATGCTATCCCTAACGCTAACACTATCTTAGGTCTGATGCTAACCCTAACCCTAACCCTAACACTATCCTAGGGCTGATGCTAACCCTAACCCTAACACTATCCTAGGGCTGATGCTAACCCTAACCCTAACCCTAACACTATCCTAGGGCTGATGCTAACCCTAACCCTAACACTATCCTAGGGCTGATGCTAACCCTAACCCTAACACTATCCTAGGGCTGATGCTAACCCTAACCCTAACCCTAACACTATCCTAGGGCTGATGCTAACCCTAACCCTAACAATATCCTAGGCCTGATGCTAACCCTAACCCTAACCCTAACACTATCCTAGGCCTGATGCTAACCCTAACCCTAACACTTACACTATCCTAGGGCTGATGCTAACCCTAACCCTAACCCTAACACTATCCTAGGTCTGATGCTAACCCTAAACCTAACACTATCCTGGGGCTGATGCTAACCCTAACCCTAACCCTAACACTATCCTAGGGCTGATGTTAACCCTAACCCTAACACTATCCTAGGGCTGATGCTAACCCTAACCCTAACCCTAACACTCTCCTAGGGCTGATGCTAACCCTAACCCTAACACTATCCTAGGCATGATGCTAACCCTAACCCTAACACTATCCTAGGTCTGATGCTAACCCTAACCCTAACCCTAACACTATCCTAGGCCTGATGCTAAACCTATCCCTAACCATAACACTCTCCTAGGGCTGATGCTAACCCTAACCCTAACACTATCCTAGGGCTGATGCTAACCCTAACCCTAACACTAAAACTATCCTAAGTCTGATGCTAACCCTAGCCCTCACACTATCCTAGGCCTGATGTTAACCCTAACCCTAACCTTAACACTATCCTAGGGCTGATGCTAACCCTAACCCTATCCCTAACACTATCCTAGAGCTGATGCTAACCCTAACCCTAACACTATCCTAGGCCTGATGATAACCCTAACCCTAACCCTAACACTATCCTAGGGCTGATGCTAACCCTAAACCTAACACTATCCTAGGGCTGATGCTAACCCTAACGCTTACCCTAACACTATCCTTGAACTGATGCTAACCCTAACCCTAACCCTAACACTAACACTATCCTAGGCCTGATGATAACCCTAACCCTAACCCTAACACTATCCTAGGGCTGATTCTAACCCTAACCCTAACCATAACACTATCCTAGAGCTGATGCTAACCCTAACCCTAACCCTAACACTATCCTAGAGCTGATGCTAACGCTAACCCTAACCCTAACCCTAACCCTAATACTATCCTAGGGCTGATGCTAACCCTAACCCTACCCCTAACACTATCCTAGAGCTGATGCTAACCCTAAAACTAACACTATCCTAGGGCTGATGCTAACCCTACCCCTAACCCTAACACTATCCTAGTGCTGATGCTAACCCTAACCCTAACTCTAACACTATCCTAGGGCTGAGGCTAACCCTAACCCTAACACTATCCTACGGCTGATGCTAACCCCAACCCTAACCCTAACACTATCCTAAGGCTGATGCTAACCCTAACACTAACACTATCCTAGGCCTGGTTCTAACCCTAACCCTAACCCTAACACTATCCTAGGGCTGATGCTAACCCTAACCCTAATAATATCCTAGGGCTGATGCTAACCCTAACCCTAACCCTAACACTATCCTAGGGCTGATGCTAACCCTAACCCTAACCCTAACACTATCCTAGGGCTGATGCTAACCCTAACCCTAACCCTAACACTATCCTAGGGCTGATGTTAACCCTAACCCTAACACTATCCTAGGGCTGATGCTAACCCTAACCCTAACCCTAACACTCTCCTAGGGCTGATGCTAACCCTAACCCTAACACTATCCTAGGCCTGATGCTAACCCTAACCCTAACACTATCCTAGGGCTGATGCTAACCCTAACACTAACCCTAACACTATCCTAGGCCTGATGCTAACCCTATCTCTAACCCTAACACTCTCCTATGGCTGAGGCTAACCCTAACCCTAACACTATCCTAGGGCTGATGCAAACCCTAACCCTAACCCTAACACTATCCTAGGGTTGATGCTAACCCTAACCATAACACTATCCTAGGGCTGATGCTAACCCTAACCCTAACCCTAACACTATCGTAGGGCTGATGCTAACCCTAACCCTAACCCTAACACTATCCTAGAGCTGATGCTAACGCTAACCCTAACCCTAACCCTAACCCTAATACTATCCTAGGGCTGATGCTAAACCTAACCCTACCCCTAACACTATCCTAGGGCTGATGCTAACCCTAAAACTAACACTATCCTAGGGCTGATGCTAACCCTACCCCTAACCCTAACACTATCCTAGTGCTGATGCTAACCCTAACCCTAACTCTAACACTATCCTAGGGCTGAGGCTAACCCTAAACCTAACACTATCCTACGGCTGATGCTAACCCCAACCCTAACCCTAACACTATCCTAAGGCTGATGCTAACCCTAACACTAACACTATCCTAGGCCTGGTTCTAACCCTAACCCTATCCCTAACACTATCCTAGGGCTGATGCTAACCCTAACCCTAATAATATCCTAGGGCTGATGCTAACCCTAACCCTAACCCTAACACTATCCTAGGGCTGATGCTAACCCTAACCCTAACCCTAACACTATCCTAGGGCTGATGCTAACCCTAACCCTAACCCTAACACTATCCTAGGGCTGATGTTAACCCTAACCCTAACACTATCCTAGGGCTGATGCTAACCCTAACCCTAACCCTAACACTCTCCTAGGGCTGATGCTAACCCTAACCCTAACACTATCCTAGGCCTGATGCTAACCCTAACCCTAACACTATCCTAGGGCTGATGCTAACCCTAACACTAACCCTAACACTATCCTAGGCCTGATGCTAACCCTATCTCTAACCCTAACACTCTCCTAGGGCTGAGGCTAACCCTAACCCTAACACTATCCTAGGGCTGATGCTAACCCTAACCCTAACCCTAACACTATCCCAGGGTTGATGCTAACCCTAACCATAACACTATCCTAGGGCTGATGCTAACCCTAACCCTAACCCTAACACTATCGTAGGGCTGATGCTAACCCTAACCCTAACACTATCCTAATGCTGATGCTAACCCTAACCCTAACCCTAACACTATCCTAGGGCTGATGCTAACCCTATCCCTAACCCTAACACTATCCTAGAGCTGATGCTAACGCTAACCCTAACCCTAACCCTAACCCTAATACTATCCTAGGGCTGATGCTAACCCTAACCCTACCCCTAACACTATCCTAGGGCTGATGCTAACCCTAAAACTAACACTATCCTAGGGCTGATGCTAACCCTACCCCTAACCCTAACACTATCCTAGTGCTGATGCTAACCCTAACCCTAACTCTAACACTATCCTAGGGCTGAGGCTAACCCTAACCCTAACACTATCCTACGGCTGATGCTAACCCCAACCCTAACCCTAACACTATCCTAAGGCTGATGCTAACCCTAACACTAACACTATCCTAGGCCTGGTTCTAACCCTAACCCTAACCCTAACACTATCCTAGGGCTGATGCTAACCCTAACCCTAATAATATCCTAGGGCTGATGCTAACCCTAACCCTAACCCTAACACTATCCTAGGGCTGATGCTAACCCTAACCCTAACCCTAACACTATCCTAGGGCTGATGCTAACCCTAACCCTAACCCTAACACTATCCTAGGGCTGATGTTAACCCTAACCCTAACACTATCCTAGGGCTGATGCTAACCCTAACCCTAACCCTAACACTCTCCTAGGGCTGATGCTAACCCTAACCCTAACACTATCCTAGGCCTGATGCTAACCCTAACCCTAACACTATCCTAGGGCTGATGCTAACCCTAACACTAACCCAAACACTATCCTAGGCCTGAAGCTAACCCTATCTCTAACCCTAACACTCTCCTAGGGCTGAGCCTAACCCTAACCCTAACACTATCCTAGGGCTGATGCTAACCCTAACCCTAACCCTAACACTATCCTAGGGTTGATGCTAACCCTAACCCTAACACTATCCTAGGGCTGATGCTAACCCTAACCCTAACCCTAACACTATCCTAGGGCTGATGCTGACCCTAACCCTAACACTATCCTAGGTCTGATGCTAACCCTAACCCTAACCATAACACTATCCTAGGGCTGATGCTAACCCTAACCCTAACCCTAACACTATCCTAGGGCTGATGCTAACCCTAACCCTAACACTATCCTAGGGCTGATGCTAACCCTAACCCTAACCCTAACACTATCCTAGGGCTTATGCTAACCCTAACACTAACACTATCCTAGGGCTGATGCTAACCCTAACCCTAACCCTAACACTATCCTAGGGCTGATGCTAACGCTAACCCTAACACTATCCTAGGGCTGATGCTAACCCTAACCCTAACCCTAACACTATCCTAGGCCTGATGCTAACCCTAACCCTAACACTTACACTATCCTAGGGCTGATGCTAACCCTAACCCTAACCCTAACACTATCCTAGGTCTGATGCTAACCCTAAACCTAACACTATCCTAGGGCTGATTCTAACCCTAACCCTAACCCTAACACTATCCTAGGGCTCATGTTAACCCTAAACCTAACACTATCCTAGGGCTGATGCTAACCCTAAACCTAACCCTAACACTCTCCTTGGGCTGATGCTAACCCTAACCCTAAAACTATCCTAGGCCTGATGCTAACCCTAACCCTAACACTAACACTATCCTAGGCCTGATGCTAAACCTATCCCTAACCATAACACCCTCCTAGGGCTGATGCTAACCCTAACCCTAACACTATCCTAGGGCTGATGCTAACCCTAACCCTAACCCTAACACTATCCTAAGTCTGATGCAAACCCTAGCCCTCACACTATCCTAGGCCTGATGATAACCCTAACCCTAACCTTAACACTATCCTAGGGCTGATGCTAACCCTAACCCTATCCCTAACACTATCCTAGAACTAATGCTAACCCTAACCATAACACTATCCTAGACCTGATGATAACCCTACCGCTAACCCTAACACTATCCTAGGGCTGATGCTAACCCTAACGCTAACACTATCCTAGGGCTGATGCTAACACTAACGCTAACCCTAACACTACCCTTGAACTGATGCTAACCCTAACCCTAACCCTAACACTATCCTAGGCCTGATGATAACCCTAACACTAACCCTAACACTATCCTAGGGCGGATGCTAACCCTAACCCTAACCCTAACAATATCCTAGGGCCGATGCTAACCCTAACACTAACACTATCCTAGGGCTGATGCTAACCCTAACCCTAACCCTAACACTATCCTAGGGCTGATGCTAACCCTAACCCTAACCCTAACACTATCGTAGGGCTGATGCTAACCCTAACCCTAACCCTAACACTATCCTAGGGCTGATGCTAACCCCAACCCTAACACTATCCTAGGCCTGATGCTAACCCTAACCCTAACACTTACACTGTCCTAGGGCTGATGCTAACCCTAACCCTAACCCTAACACTATCCTAGGTCTGATGCTAAAACTAAACCTAACAGTATCCTAGAGCTGATGCTAACGCTAACCCTAACCCTAACACTATCCTAGGGCTGATGTTAACCCTAACCCTAACACTATCCTAGGGCTGATGCTAACCCTAACCCTAACAGTATCCTAGGGCTGATGCTAACCCTAACCCTAACCCTAACACTATCCTAGGGCTGATGCTATCCCTAACCCTAACACTATCCTAGGTCTGATGCTAACCCTAACCCTAACCCTAACACTATCCTAGGGCTGATGCTAACCCTAACCCTAACAATATCCTAGGGCTGATGCTAACCCTAACCCTAACCCTAACACTATCCTAGGGCTGATGCTAACCCTAACCCTAACACTATCCTAGGGCTGATGCTAACCCTAACCCTAACACTATCCTAGGGCTGATGCTAACCCTAACCCTAACCCTAACACTATCCTAGGGCTGGTGCTAACCCTAACCCTAACAATATCCTAGGCCTGATGCTAACCCTAACCCTAACGTTAACACTATCCTAGGCCTGATGCTAACCCTAACCCTAACACTTACACTATCCTAGGGCTGATGCTATCCCTAACCCTAACCCTAACACTATCCTAGGTCTGATGCTAACCCTAAACCTAACACTATCCTGGGGCTGATGCTAACCCTAACCCTAACCCTAACACTATCCTAGGGCTGATGTTAACCCTAACCCTGACACTATCCTAGGGCTGATGCTAACCTTAACCCTAACCCTAACACTCTCCTAGGGCTGATGCTAACCCTAACCCTAACACTATCCTAGGCATGATGCTAACCCTAACCCTAACACTATCCTAGGGCTGATGCTAACCCTAACCCTAACCCTAACACTATCCTAGGCCTGATGCTAAACCTATCCCTAACCCTAACCCTATCCTAGGGCTGATGCTAACCCTAACCCTAACCCTAACACTATCCTAAGTCTGATGCTAACCCTAGCCCTCACACTATCCTAGGCCTGATGTTAATCCTAACCCTAACCTTAACACTATCCTAGGGCTGATGCTAACCCTAACCCTATCCCTAACACTATCCTAGAGCTGATGCTAACCCTAACCCTAACACTATCCTAGGCCTGATGATCACCCTAACGCTAACCCTAACACTATCCTAGGGCTGATGCTAACCCTAAACCTAACACTATCCTAGGGCTGATGCTAACCCTAACGCTTACCCTAACACTATCCTTGAACTGATGCTAACCCTAACCCTAACCCTAACACTAACACTATCCTAGGCCTGATGATAACCCTAACCCTAACCCTAACACTATCCTAGGGTTTATGTTAACTTTAACCCTAACACTATCCTAGGGCTGATGTTAACCCTAACCCTAACCCTAACACTATCCTAGGGCTGATGCTAACCCTAACCCTAACTCTAACACTATCTTAGCGCTGAGGCTAACGCTAACCCAAACACTATCCTACGGCTGATGCTAACCCTAACCCTAACCCTAACACTATCCTAAGGCTAATGCTAACCCTACCACTAACACTATCCTAGGCCTGGTGCTAACCCTAATCCTAAACCTAACACTATCCTAGGGCTGATGCTAACCCTAACCCTAATACTATCCTAGGGCTGATGCTAACCCTAACCCTAACCCTAACACTATCCTAGGGCTGATGATAACCCTAAACCTAACACTATCCTAGGGCTGATGCTAACCCTAACCCTAACCCTAACACTATCCTAGGTCTGATGATAACCCTAAACCTAACACTATCCTAGGGCTGATGCTAACCCTAACCCTAACCCTAACACTATCCTAGGGCTGATGTTAACCCTAACTCTAACACTATCCTAGTGCTGATGCTAACCCTAACCCTAAACCTAACACTCTCCTAGGGCTGATGCTAACCGTATCCCTAACACTATCCTAGGCCTGATGCTAACCCTAACCCTAACACTATCATCGGGCTGATGCTAACCCTAACCCTAACCCTAACACTATCCTAGGCCTGATGCTAACCCTATCCCTAACCCTAACACTCTCCTAGGGCTGAGGCTAACCCTAACCCTAACACTATCCTAGGGCTGATGCTAACCCTAACCCTAACCCTAGCACTATCCTAGGGTTGATGCTAACCCTAAAACTAACACTATCCTAGGGCTGATGCTAACCCTAACCCTAACCCTAACACTATCCTAGGGCTGATGCTAACCTATCCCTAACACTCTCCTAGGGCTGATGTTAACCCTAACCATAACCCTAACACTATCCTAGGGCTGATGCTAACCCTAACCCTAACACTATCCTAGGGCTGATGCTAACCCTAACCCTAACCCTAACACTATCCTAAGTCTGATGCTAACCCTAGCCCTCACTTTATCCTTGGCCTGATGATAACCCTAACCCTAACCTTAACACTATCCTAGGGCTGATGCTAACCCTAACCCTAACCCTAACACTATCCTAGAGCTGATGCTAACCCTAACCCTAGCACTATCCTAGGCCTGATGATAACCCTAACCCTAACCCTAACACTATCCTAGGGCTGATGCTAAACCTAACCCTAACCCTAACACTATCCTAGGGCTGATGCTAACCCTAACGCTAAGCCTAACACTATCCTTGAACTGATGCTAACCCTAACCCAAACCCTAACACTATCCTAGGGCTGATGCTAACCCTAACACTAACACTGTCCTAGGGCTGATGCTAACCCTAACCCTAACCCTAACACTATCCTAGGGCTGATGCTAACCCTAACCCTAACTCTAACACTATCTTAGGGCTGAGACTAACCGTAACCCAAACACTATCCTACGGCTGATGCTAACCCTAACCCTAACCCTAACACTATCCTAAGGCTGATGCTAACCCTAACCCTAACACTATCCTAGGCCTGATGCTAACCCTAACCCTAACACTTACACTATCCTAGGGCTGATGCTAACCCTAACCCTAACCCTAACACTATCCTAGGGCTGATGCTAACCCTAACCCTAACCCTAACACTATCCTAGGGCTGATGCTAACCCTAACCCTAACACTATCCTAGGCCTGATGCTAACCCTAACCCTAACACTTACACTATCCTAGGGCTGATGCTAACCCTAACCCTAACCCTAACACTATCCTACGTCTGATGCTAACCCTAAACCTAACACTATCCTAGGGCTGATGCTAACCCTAACCCTAACCCTAACACTATCCTAGGGCTGATGTTAACCCTAACCCTAACACTATCATCGGGCTGATGCTAACCCTAACCCTAACCCTAACACTATCCTAGGCCTGATGCTAACCCTATCCCTAACCCTAACACTCTCCTAGGGCTGAGGCTAACCCTAACCCTAACACTATCCTAGGGCTGATGCTAACCCTAACCTTAACCCTAACACTATCCTAGGGTTGATGCTAAACCTAAACCTAACACTATCCTAGGGCTGATGCTAACCCTAACCCTAACCCTAACACTATCCTAGGGCTGATGCTAACCCAACCCTAACACTATCCTAGGGCTGATGCTAACCCTAACCGTAACCCTAACACTATCCTAGGGCTGATGCTAACCCTAACCCTAACACTATCCTAGGGCTGATGCTAACCCTAACCCTAACCCTAACGCTATCCTAAGTCTGATGCTAACTCTAGCCCTCACACAATCCTAGGCCTGATGATAACCCTAACCCTAACCTTAACACTATCCTAGGGCTGATGCTAACCCTAACCCTAACCCTAACACTATCCTAGAGCTATGCTAACCCTAACCCTAGCACTATCCTAGGCCTGACGATAACCCTAACACTAACCCTAACACTATCCTAGGGCTGATGCTAACCCTAACCCTAACCCTAACACTATCCTAGGGCGGATGCTAACCCTAACCCTAACCCTAACACTATCCTAGGGCTGATGCTAACCCTAACACTAACACTATCCTAGGGCTGATGCTAACCCTAACCCTAACCCTAACACTATCCTAGGGCTGATGCTAACCCTAACCCTAACTCTAACACTATCTTAGGGCTGAGACTAACCCTAACCCAAACACTATCCTATGGCTGATGCTAACCCTAACCCTAACCCTAACACTATCCTAAGGCTGATGCTAACCCTAACACTAACACTATCCTGGGCCTGGTGCTAACCCTAACCCTAACCCTAACACTATCCTAGGGCTGATGCTAACCCTAACCCTAATACTATCCTAGGGCTGATGCTAACCCTAACCCTAACCCTAACACTAACCTAGGGCTGATGCTAACCCTAACCCTAACCCTAACACTATCCTAGGGCTGATGCTAACCCTAACCCTAACACTATCCTAGGCCTGATGCTAACCCTAACCCTAACACTTACACTATCCTAGGGCTGAAGCTAACCCTAACCCTAACCCTAACACTATCCTACGTCTGATGCTAACCCTAAACCTAACACTATCCTAGGGCTGATGGTAACCCTAACCCTAACCCTAACACTATCCTAGGGCTGATGCTAACCCTAACTCTAACACTATCCTAGGCCTGATGATAACCCTAACCCTAACCTTAACACTATCCTAGGGCTGATGCTAACCCTAACCCTATCCCTAACACTATCCTAGAGCTGATGCTAACCCTAACTCTAACACTATCCTAGGCCTGATGATAACCCTAACCCTAACCCTAACACTATCCTAGGGCTGATGCTAACCCTAATGCTAACCCTAACACTATCCTTGAACTGATGCTAACCCTAACCCTAACCCTAACACTATCCTAGGCCTGATGATAACCCTAACCCTAACCCTAACACTATCCTAGGGCGGATGCTAACCCTAACCCTAACCCTAACACTATCCTAGGGCTGATGCTAACCCTAACACTAACACTATCCTAGGGCTGATGCTAACCCTAACCCTAACCCTAACACTATCCTAGGGCTGATGCTAACCCTAACCCTAACTCTAACACTATCTTAGGGCTGAGGCTAACCCTAACCCAAACACTATCCTACGGCTGATGCTAACCCTAACCCTAACACTAACACTATCCTAAGGCTGATGCTAACCTTAACACTAACACTATCCTAGGCCTGGTGCTAACCCTAACCCTAACCCTAACACTATCCTAGGGCTGATGCTAACCCTAACCCTAATACTATCCTAGGGCTGATGCTAACCATAACCCTAACCCTAACACTATCCTAGGGCTGATGCTAACCCTATCCCTAACCCTAACACTATCCTAGGGCTGATGCTAACCCTACCGCTAACACTATCCTAGGCCTGATGCTAACCCTAACGCTAACACTTACACTATCCTAGGGCTGATGCTAACCCTAACCCTAACACTATCCTAGGTCTGCTGCTAACCCTAAACCTAACACTATCCTAGGGCTGATGCTAACCCTAACCCTAACCCTAACACTATCCTAGGGCTGATGTTAACCCTAACCCTAACACTATCCTAGGGCTGATGCTAACCCTAACCCTAACCCTAACACTTTCCTAGGGCTGATGCTAACCGTAACCCTAACACTATCCTAGGCCTGATGCTAACCCTAACCCTAACACTATCATAGGGCTGATGGTAACCCTAACCCTAATCCTAACACTATCCTAGGCCTGATGCCAACCCTATCCCTAACCCTAACACTCTCCTAGGGCTGAGGCTAACCCTAACCCTAACACTATCCTAGGGCTGATGCTAACCCTAACCCTAACCCTAACACTATGGTAGGGTTGATGCTAACCCTAAACCTAACACTATCCTAGGGCTGATGCTAACCCTAACCCTAACCCTAACACTATCCTAGGGCTGATGCTAACCCTAACCATAACACTATCCTAGGGCTGATCCTAACCCTAACCCTAACCCTAACACTATCCTAGGGCTGATGCTAACCCTAACCCTAACACTATCCTAGGGCTGATGCTAACCCTAACCCTAACCCTAACACTATCCTAAGTCTGATGCTAACCCTAGCCCTCACACTATCCTAGGTCTGATGATAACCCTAACCCTAACCTTAACACTATCATAGGGCTGATGCTAACCCTAACCCTAACCCTAACACTATCCTAGAGCTGATGCTAACCCTAACCCTAGCACTATCCTAGGCCTGATGATAACCGTAACCCTAACCCTAACACTATCCTAGGGCTGATGCTAACCCTAACCCTGACACTATCCTAGGGCTGATGCTAACCCTAACCCTAACCCTAACACTATCCTAGGGCGGATGCTAACCCTAACACTAACCATAACACTATCCTAGGGCTGATGATAACTCTAACCCTAACCCTAACACTATCCTAGGGCTGATGCTAACCCTAACCCTAACACTATCCTAGGGCTGATGCTAACCCTAACCCTAACCCTAACACTATCCTAGGGCTGATGCTAACCCTAACCCTAACCCTAACACTATCCTAGGCCTGATGATAACCCTAAACCTAACCCTAACACTATCCTAGGGTTTATGTTAACCCTAACCCTATCACTATCCTAGGGCTGATGCTAACCCTAACCCTAACCCTAACAGTATCCTAGGGCGGATGCTAACCCTAACCCTAACCCTAACACTATCCTAGGGCTGATGCTAACCCTAACACTAACACTATCCTAGGGCTAATGCTAACCCTAACCCTAACTCTAACACTATCTTAGGGCTGAGGCTAACCCTAACCCAAACACTATCCTACGGCTGATGCTAACCCTAACCCTAACCCTAACACTATCCTAAGGCTGATGCTAACCCTAACACTAACACTATCCTGGGCCTGGTGCTAACCCTAACCCTAACCCTAACACTATCCTAGGACTGATGCTAACCCTAACCCTAATACTATCCTAGGGCTGATGCTAACCCTATCCCTAACCCTAACACTATCCTAGGGCTGATGCTAACCCTATCCCTAACCCTAACACTATCCTCGGGCTGATGCTAACCCTAACCCTAACACTATCCTAGGCCTGATGCTAACCCTAACCGTAACACTTACACTATCCTAGGGCTGATGCTAACCCTAACCCTAACCCTAACACTATCCTAGGTCTGATGCTAACCCTAAACCTAACACTATCCTAGGGCTGATGCTAACCCTAACCCTAACCCTAATACTATCCTAGGGTGATGTTAACCCTAACCCTAACACTATCCTAGGGATGATGCTAACCCTAACCCTAACCCTAACACTCTCCTAGGGCTGATGCTAACCCTAACCCTAACACTATCCTAGGCCTGATGCTAACCCTAACCCTAACACTATCCTAGGGCTGATGCTAACCCTAACCCTAACCCTAACACTATCCTAGGACTGATGCTAACCCTCTCCCTAACCCTAACACTCTCCTAGGGCTGAGGCTAACCCTAACCCTAAAACTATCCTAGGGCTGATGCTAACCCTAACCCTAACCCTAACACTATCCTAGGGTTGATGCTAACCCTAACCCTAACACTATCCTAGGGCTGATGCTAACCCTAACCCTAACCCTAACACTATCCTAGGGCTGATGCTAACCCTAACCCTAACACTATCCTAGGGCTGATGCTAACCCTAACCCTAACCCTAACACTATCCTAGGGCTGATGCTAACCCTAACCCTAACACTATCCTAGGGCTGATTCTAACCCTAACCCTTACCCTAACACTATCCTAGGGCTGATGCTAACCCTAACCCTAACACTACCCTAGGGCTGAAGCTAACCCTAACCCTAACCCTAACACTATCCTAGGGCTGATGCTAACCCTAACCCTAACCCTAACACTATCCTAGAGCTGATGCTAACGCTAACCCTAACCCTAACCCTAACCCTAATACTATCCTAGGGCTGATGCTAACCCTAACCCTACCCCTAACACTATCCTAGGGCTGATGCTATCCCTAAAACTAACACTATCCTAGGGCTGATGCTAACCCTACCCCTAACCCTAACACTATCCTAGGGCTGATGCTAACCTTAACCCTAACTCTAACACTATCCTAGGGCTGAGGCTAACCCTAACCCTAACACTATCCTACGGCTGATGCTAACCCCAACCCTAACCCTAACACTATCCTAAGGCTGATGCTAACCATAACACTAACACTATCCTAGGCCTGGTGCTAACCCTAACCCTAACCCTTACACTATCCTAGGACTGATGCTAACCCTAACACTAATAATATCCTAGGGCTGATGCTAACCCTAACCCTAACCCTAACACTATCCTAGGGCTGATGCTAACCCTAACCCTAACCCTAACACTATCCTAGGGCTGATGCTAACCCTAACCCTAACTCTAACACTATCCTAGGGCTGATGCTAACCCTAACCCTAACAATATCCTAGGCCTGATGATATCCCTAACCCTAAACCTAACACTATGCTAGGGCTGATGCTAACCCTAACCCTAACCCTAACACTATCCTAGGGCTGATGCTAACCCTAACCCTAACACTATCCTAGGGCTGATGCTAACCCTAACCCTAACCCTAACACTATCCAAGTCTGATGCTAACCCTAGCCCTCACACTATCCTAGGCCTGATGATAACCCTAACCCTAACCTTAACCCTATCCTAGGGCTGATGCTAACCCTAACCCTAACCCTAACACTATCCTAGAGCTGATGCTAACCCTAACCCTAGCACTATCCTAGGCCTGATGATAACCCTAACCCTAACCCTAACACTATCCTAGGGCTGATGCTAACCCTAACCCTAACACTATCCTAGGGCTGATGCTAACCCTAACCCTAACCCTAACACTATCCTAGGGCTGATGCTAACGCTAACCCTAACCCTAACACTATCCTAGGGCTGATGCTAACCCTAACACTAACAATATCCTAGGCCTGATGATATCCATAACCCTAAACCTAACAGTATCCTAGGGCTGATGCTAACCCTAACCCTAACCCTAACACTATCCTAGGGCTGATTCTAACCCTAACACTAACACTATCCTAGGGCTGATGCTAACCCTAACCCTAACCCTAACACTATCCTAGGGCTGATGCTAACCCAACCCTAACTCTAACACTATCTTAGGGCTGAGGCTAACCCTAACCCAAACACTATGCTACGGCTGATGCTAACCCTAAGATAACCCTAACACTATCCTAAGGCTGATGCTAACCCTAACACTAACACTAACCTGGGCCTGGTGCTAACCCTAACCCTAACCCTAACACTATCCTAGGGCTGATGCTAACCCTAACCCTAATACTATCCTAGGGCTGATGCTAACCCTAACCCTAACCCTAACACTATCCTAGGGCTGATGCTAACCCTAACCCTAACCCTAACACTATCCTAGGGCTGATGCTAACCCTAAACCTAAGACTATCCTAAGCCTGATGCTAACCCTAACCCTAACACTAACACTATCCTAGGGCTGATGCTAACCCTAACCCTAACCCTAACACTATCCTAGGTCTGATGCTAACCCTAAACCTAACACTATCCTAGGGCTGATGCTAACCCTAACCCTAACACTAACACTATCCTAGGGCTGATGTTAACCCTAACCCTAACACTATCCTAGGTCTGATGCTAACCCTAAACCTAACACTATCCTAGGGCTCACGCTAACCCTAACCCTAACCCTAACACTATCCTAGGGCTGATGTTAACCCTAACCCTAACACTATCCTAGGGCTTATGCTAACCCTAACCCTAACCCTAACACTCTCCTAGGGCTGATGCTAACCCTAACCCTAACACTATCCTAGGCCTGATGCTAACCCTAACCCTAACCCTATCCTAGGGCTGATGCTAACCCTAACCCTAACCCTAACACTATCCTAGGCCTGATGCTAAACCAATCCCTAACCATAACACTCTCCTAGGGCTGATGCTAACCCTAACCCTAACACTATCCTAGGGCTGATGCTAACCCTAACCCTAACCCTAACACTATCCTAAGTCTGATGCTAACCCTAGCCCTCACACTATCCTAGGCCTGATGATAACCCTAATCCTAACCTTAACACTATCCTAGGGCTGATGCTAACCCTAACCCTATCCCTAACACTATCCTAGAGCTGATGCTAACCCTAACTCTAACACTATCCTAGGCCTGATGATAACCGTAACCCTAACCCTAACACTATCCTAGGGCTGATGCTAACCCTAACCCTAACACTATCCTAGGGCTGATGCTAACCCTAATGCTAACCCTAACACTATCCTTGAACTGATGCTAAACCTAACCCTAACCCTAACACTATCCTAGGCCTGATGATAACCCTAACCCTAACCCTAACACTATCCTAGGGCGGATGCTAACCCTAACCCTAACCCTAACACTATCCTAGGGCTGATGCTAACCCTAACACTAACACTATCCTAGGGCTGATGCTAACCCTAACCCTAACCCTAACACTATCCTAGGGCTGATGCTAACCCTAACCCTAACTCTAACACTATCTTAGGGCTGAGGCTAACCCTAACCCAAACACTATCCTACGGCTGATGCTAACCCTAACCCTAACACTAACACTATCCTAAGGCTGATGCTAACCTTAACACTAACACTATCCTAGGCCTGGTGCTAACCCTAACCCTAACCCTAACACTCTCCTAGGGCTGATGCTAACCCTAACCCTAATACTATCCTAGGGCTGATGCTAACCATAACCCTAACCCTAACACTATCCTAGGGCTGATGCTAACCCTATCCCTAACCCTAACACTATCCTAGGGCTGATGCTAACCCTACCGCTAACACTATCCTAGGCCTGATGCTAACCCTAACCCTAACACTTACACTATCCTAGGGCTGATGCTAACCCTAACCCTAACACTATCCTAGGTCTGCTGCTAACCCTAAACCTAACACTATCCTAGGGCTGATGCTAACCCTAACCCTAACCCTAACACTATCCTAGGGCTGATGTTAACCCTAACCCTAACACTATCCTAGGGCTGATGCTAACCCTAACCCTAACCCTAACACTTTCCTAGGGCTGATGCTAACCGTAACCCTAACACTATCCTAGGCCTGATGCTAACCCAAACCCTAACACTATCATAGGGCTGATGCTAACCCTAACCCTAATCCTAACACTATCCTAGGCCTGATGCCAACCCTATCCCTAACCCTAACACTCTCCTAGGGCTGAGGCTAACCCTAACCCTAACACTATCCTAGGGCTGATGCTAACCCTAACCCTAACCCTAACACTATGGTAGGGTTGATGCTAACCCTAAACCTAACACTATCCTAGGGCTGATGCTAACCCTAACCCTAACCCTAACACTATCCTAGGGCTGATGCTAACCCTAACCATAACACTATCCTAGGGCTGATCCTAACCCTAACCCTAACCCTAACACTATCCTAGGGCTGATGCTAACCCTAACCCTAACACTATCCTAGGGCTGATGCTAACCCTAACCCTAACCCTAACACTATCCTAAGTCTGATGCTAACCCTAGCCCTCACACTATCCTAGGTCTGATGATAACCCTAACCCTAACCTTAACACTATCCTAGGGCTGATGCTAACCCTAACCCTAACCCTAACACTATCCTAGAGCTGATGCTAACCCTAACCCTAGCACTATCCTAGGCCTGATGATAACCGTAACCCTAACCCTAACACTATCCTAGGGCTGATGCTAACCCTAACCCTGACACTATCCTAGGGCTGATGCTAACCCTAACCCTAACCCTAACACTATCCTAGGGCTGATGCTAACCCTAACACTATCCATAACACTATCCTAGGGCTGATGATAACTCTAACCCTAACCCTAACACTATCCTAGGGCTGATGCTAACCCTAACCCTAACACTATCCTAGGGCTGATGCTAACCCTAACCCTAACCCTAACACTATCCTAGGGCTGATGCTAACCCTAACCCTAACCCTAACACTATCCTAGGCCTGATGATAACCCTAAACCTAACCCTAACACTATCCTAGGGTTTATGTTAACCCTAACCCTATCACTATCCTAGGGCTGATGCTAACCCTAACCCTAACCCTAACAGTATCCTAGGGCGGATGCTAACCCTAACCCTAACCCTAACACTATCCTAGGGCTGATGCTAACCCTAACACTAACACTATCCTAGGGCTAATGCTAACCCTAACCCTAACCCTAACACTATCCTAGGGCTGATGCTATCCCTAACCCTAACTCTAACACTATCTTAGGGCTGAGGCTAACCCTAACCCAAACACTATCCTACGGCTGATGCTAACCCTAACCCTAACCCTAACACTATTCTAAGGCTGATGCTAACCCTAACACTAACACTATCCTGGGCCTGGTGATAACCCTAACCCTAACCCTAACACTATCCTAGGACTGATGCTAACCCTAACCCTAATACTATCCTAGGGCTGATGCTAACCCTATCCCTAACCCTAACACTATCCTAGGGCTGATGCTAACCCTATCCCTAACCCTAACACTATCCTCGGGCTGATGCTAACCCTAACCCTAACACTATCCTAGGCCTGATGCTAACCCTAACCGTAACACTTACACTATCCTAGGGCTGATGCTAACCCTAACCCTAACCCTAACACTATCCTAGGTCTGATGCTAACCCTAAACCTAACACTATCCTAGGGCTGATGCTAACCCTAACCCTAACCCTAATACTATCCTAGGGTGATGTTAACCCTAACCCTAACACTATCCTAGGGATGATGCTAACCCTAACCCTAACCCTAACACTCTCCTAGGGCTGATGCTAACCCTAACCCTAACACTATCCTAGGCCTGATGCTAACCCTAACCCTAACACTATCCTAGGGCTGATGCTAACCCTAACCCTAACCCTAACACTATCCTAGGACTGATGCTAACCCTCTCCCTAACCCTAACACTCTCCTAGGGCTGAGGCTAACCCTAACCCTAAAACTATCCTAGGGCTGATGCTAACCCTAACCCTAACCCTAACACTATCCTAGGGTTGATGCTAACCCTAACCCTAACACTATCCTAGGGCTGATGCTAACCCTAACCCTAACCCTAACACTATCCTAGGGCTGATGCTAACCCTAACCCTAACACTATCCTAGGGCTGATGCTAAGCCTAACCCTAACCCTAACACTATCCTAGGGCTGATGCTAACCCTAACCCTAACACTATCCTAGGGCTGATTCTAACCCTAACCCTTACCCTAACACTATCCTAGGGCTGATGCTAACCCTAACCCTAACACTACCCTAGGGCTGAAGCTAACCCTAACCCTAACCCTAACACTATCCTAGGGCTGATGCTAACCCTAACCCTAACCCTAACACTATCCTAGAGCTGATGCTAACGCTAACCCTAACCGTAACCCTAACCCTAATACTATCCTAGGGCTGATGCTAACCCTAACCCTACCCCTAACACTATCCTAGGGCTGATGCTATCCCTAAAACTAACACTATCCTAGGGCTGATGCTAACCCTACCCCTAACCCTAACACTATCCTAGGGCTGATGCTAACCTTAACCCTAACTCTAACACTATCCTAGGGCTGAGGCTAACCCTAACCCTAACACTATCCTACGGCTGATGCTAACCCCAACCCTAACCCTAACACTATCCTAAGGCTGATGCTAACCATAACACTAACACTATCCTAGGCCTGGTGCTAACCCTACCCCTAACCCTTACACTATCCTAGGGCTGATGCTAACCCTAACACTAATAATATCCTAGGGCTGATGCTAACCCTAACCCTAACCCTAACACTATCCTAGGGCTGATGCTAACCCTAACCCTAACCCTAACACTATCCTAGGGCTGATGCTAACCCTAACCCTAACTCTAACACTATCCTAGGGCTGATGCTAACCCTAACCCTAACAATATCCTAGGCCTGATGATATCCCTAACCCTAAACCTAACACTATGCTAGGGCTGATGCTAACCCTAACCCTAACCCTAACACTATCCTAGGGCTGATGCTAACCCTAACCCTAACACTATCCTAGGGCTGATGCTAACCCTAACCCTAACCCTAACACTATCCAAGTCTGATGCTAACCCTAGCCCTCACACTATCCTAGGCCTGATGATAACCCTAACCCTAACCTTAACCCTATCCTAGGGCTGATGCTAACCCTAACCCTAACCCTAACACTATCCTAGAGCTGATGCTAACCCTAACCCTAGCACTATCCTAGGCCTGATGATAACCCTAACCCTAACCCTAACACTATCCTAGCGCTGATGCTAACCCTAACCCTAACACTATCCTAGGGCTGATGCTAACCCTAACCCTAACCCTAACACTATCCTAGGGCTGATGCTAACGCTAACCCTAACCCTAACACTATCCTAGGGCTGATGCTAACCCTAACACTAACAATATCCTAGGCCTGATGATATCCATAACCCTAAACCTAACAGTATCCTAGGGCTGATGCTAACCCTAACCCTAACCCTAACACTATCCTAGGGCTGATTCTAACCCTAACACTAACACTATCCTAGGGCTGATGCTAACCCTAACCCTAACCCTAACACTATCCTAGGGCTGATGCTAACCCAACCCTAACTCTAACACTATCTTAGGGCTGAGGCTAACCCTAACCCAAACACTATGCTACGGCTGATGCTAACCCTAAGATAACCCTAACACTATCCTAAGGCTGATGCTAACCCTAACACTAACACTATCCTGGGCCTGGTGCTAACCCTAACCCTAACCCTAACACTATCCTAGGGCTGATGCTAACCCTAACCCTAATACTATCCTAGGGCTGATGCTAACCCTAACCCTAACCCTAACACTATCCTAGGGCTGATGCTAACCCTAACCCTAACCCTAACACTATCCTAGGGCTGATGCTAACCCTAAACCTAAGACTATCCTAAGCCTGATGCTAACCCTAACCCTAACACTAACACTATCCTAGGGCTGATGCTAACCCTAACCCTAACCCTAACACTATCCTAGGTCTGATGCTAACCCTAAACCTAACACTATCCTAGGGCTGATGCTAACCCTAACCCTAACACTAACACTATCCTAGGGCTGATGTTAACCCTAACCCTAACACTATCTTAGGGCTGATGCTAACCCTAACCCTAACCCTAACACTCTCCTAGGGCTGATGCTAACCCTAACCCTAACACTATCCTAGGGCTGATGCTAACCCTAACCCTAACCCTAACACTATCCTAGGGCTGATGCTAACCCTAACCCTAACCCTAACACTATCCTAGGCCTGATGCTAAACCTATCCCTAACAATAACACTCTCCTAGGGCTGATGCTAACCCTAACCCTAACACTATCCTAGGGCTGATGCTAACACTAACCCTAACCCTAACACTATCCTAAGTCTGATGCTAACCCTAGCCCTCACACTATCCTAGGCCTGATGATAACCCTAACCCTAACCTTAACACTATCCTAGGGCTGATGCTAACCCTAACCCTAACCCTAACACTATCCTAGTGTTGATGCTAACCCTAACCCTAACACTATCCTAGGGCTGATGCTAACCCTAACCCTAACCCTAACACTCTCCTTTGCTGATGCTAACCCTAACCCTAACACTATCCTAGGGCTGATGCTAACCCTAACCCTAACCCTAACACTATCCTAGGGCTGATGGTAACCCTAACCCTATCCGTAACACTATCCTAGAGCTTATGCTAACCCTAACCCTAACACTATCCTAGGCCTGATGATAACCCTAACCCTAACCCTAACATTATCCTAGGGCTGATGCTAACCCTAACCCTAACACTATCCTAGGGCTGATGCTAACCCTAACGCTAACCCTAACACTATCCTTGAACTGATGCTAACCCTAACCCTAACCCTAACACTATCCTAGGCCTGATGATAACCCTAACCCTAACCCTAACACTATCCTAGGGTTTATGTTAACCCTAACCCTAACACTATCCTAGGGCTGATGCTAACCCTAACCCTAACCCTAACACTATCCTAGGGCGGATGCTAACCCTAAACCTAACCCTAACACTATCCTAGGGTTTATGTTAACCCTAACCCTAACACTATCCTAGGGCTGATGCTAACCCTAACCCTAACCCTAACACTATCCTAGGGCGGATGCTAACCCTAACCCTAACCCTAACACTATCCTAGGGCTGATGCTAACCCTAACACTAACACTATCCTAGGGCTGATGCTAACCCTAACCCTAACCCTAACACTATCCTAGGGCTGATGCTAACCCTAACGCAAACTCTAACACTATCTTAGGGATGAGGTTAACCCTAACCCAAACACTATCCTACGGCTGATGCTAACCCTAACCCTAACCCTAACACTATCCTAAGGCTGATGCTAACCCTAACACTAACACTATCCTGGGCCTGGTGCTAACCCTAACCCTAACCCTAACACTATCCTAGGGCTGATGCTAACCCTAACCCTAATACTATCCTAGGGCTGATGCTAACCCTATCCCTAACCCTAACACTATCCTAGGGCTGATGCTAACCCTAACCCTAACCCTAACACTATCCTAGGGCTGATGGTAACCCTAACCCTAACACTATCCTAGGCCTGATGCTAACCCTAACCCTAACACTATCCTAGGCCTGATGCTAACCCTATCCCTAACCCTAACACTCTCCTAGGGCTGAGGCTAACCCTAACCCTAACACTATCCTAGGGCTGATGTTAACCCTAAACTTAACACTATCCTAAGGCTGATGCTAACCCTAACTCTAACCCTAACACTCTCCTAGGGCTGATGCTAACCCTAAACCTAACACTATCCTAGGCCTGATGCTAACCCTAACCCTAACACTATCCTAGGCCTGATGCTAACCCTATCCCTAACCCTAACACTCTCCTAGGGCTGAGGCTAACCCTAACCCTAACACTATCCTAGGGCTGATGCTAACCCTAACCCTAACCCTAACACTATCCTAGGGTTGATGCTAACCCTAACCCTAACACTATCCTAGGGCTGATGCTAACCCTAACCCTAACCCTAACACTATCCTAGGGCTGATGCTAACCCTAACCCTAACACTATCCTAGGGCTGATGCTAACCCTAACCCTAACCCTAACACTATCCTAGGGCTGATGCTAACCCTAACCGTAACACTATCCTAGGGCTGATTCTAACCCTAACCCTAACCCTAACACTATCCTAGGGCTGATGCTAACCCTAACCATAACACTATCCTAGGGCTGATGCTAACCCTAACCCTAACCCTAACACTATCCTAGGGCTGATGCTAACCCTAACCCTAACACTATCGTAGGGCTGATGCTAACCCTAACCCTAACCGTAACACTATCCTAGGGCTGATGCTAACCCTAACCCTAACCCTAACACTATCCTAGAGCTGATGCTAACGCTAACCCTAACCCTAACCCTAACCCTGATACTATCCTAGGGCTGATGCTAACCCTAACCCTACACCTAACACTATGCTAGGTCTGATGCTAACCCTAAAACTAACACTATCCTAGGGCTGATGCTTACCCTACCCCTAACCCTAACACTATCCTAGGGCTGATGCTAACCCTAACCCTAAATCTAACACTATCCTAGGGCTGAGGCTAACCCTAACCCTAACACTATCCTACGGCTGATGCTAACCCCAACCCTAACCCTAACACTATCCTAAGGCTGATGCTAACCCTAACACTAACACTATCCTAGGTCTGATGATAACCCTAACCCTAACCCTAACACTATCCTAGGGCTGATGCTAACCCTAACCCTAACACTATCCTAAGGCTGATGCTAACCCTTACCCTAACCCTAACACTATCCTAGGGCTGATGCTAACCCTAACGCTAAGCCTAACACTATCCTTGAACTGATGCTAACCCTAACCCTAACCCTAACACTATCCTAGGCCTCATGATAACCCTAACCCTAACCCTAACACTATCCTAGGGTTTATGGTAACCCTAACCCTAACACTATCCTAGGGCTGATGCTAACCCTAACCGTAACCCTAACACTATCCTAGGGCGGATGCTAACCCTAACCCTAACCCTAACACTATCCTAGGGCTGATGCTAACCCTAACACTAACACTATCCTAGGGCTGATGCTAACCCTAACCCTAACCCTAGCACTATCCTAGGGCTGATGCTAAACCTAACCCTAACTCTAACACTATCTTAGGGCTCAGGTTAACCCTAACCCAAACACTATCCTACGGCTGATGCTAACCCTAACCCTAACCCTAACACTATCCTAAGGCTGATGCTAACCCTAACCCTAACACTATCCTGGGCCTGGTGCTAACCCTAACCCTAACCCTAACACTATCCTAGGGCTGATGCTAACCCTAACCCTAACACTATCCTAGGGCTGATGCTAACCCTAACCCTAACCCTAACACTATCCTAGGGCTGATGCTAACCCTAACCCTAACACTATCCTAGGCCTGATGCTAACCCTAACCCTAACACTTACACTATCCTAGGGCTGATGCTAACACTAACCCTAACCCTAAGACTATCCTAGGTCTGATGCTAACCCTAAACCTAACACTATCCTAGGGCTGATGCTAACCCTAACCCTAACCCTATCACTATCCTAGTTCTGATGTTAACCGTAACCCTAACACTATCCTAGGGCTGATGCTAACCCTAACTCTAACCCTAACACTCTCCTAGGGCTGATGCTAACCACAAAGCTAACACTATCCTAGGCCTGATGCTAACCCTAACCCTAACACTATCCTAGGGCTGATGCTAACCCTAACCCTAACCCTAACACTATCCTAGGCCTGATGCTAACCCTATCCCTAACCCTAACACTCTCCTAGGGCTGAGGCTAACCCTAATCCTAACACTATCCTAGGGCTGATGCTAACCCTAACCCTAACCCTAACACTATCCTAGGGTTGATGCTAACCCTAACCCTAACACTATCCTAGGGCTGATGCTAACCCTAAACTTAACCCTAACACTATCCTAGGGCTGATGCTAATCCTAACCCTAACACTATCCTAGGGCTGATGCTAACCCTAAACCTAACCCTAACACTATCCTAGGGCTGATGCTAACCCTAACCCTAACACTATCCTAGGGCTGATTCTAACCATAACCCTAACACTAACACTATCCTAGGGCTGATGCTAACCCTAACCCTAACACTATCCTAGGGCTGATGCTAACCCTAACCCTAACCCTAACACTATCCTAGGGCTGATGCTAACCCTAACCCTAACACTATCCTAGGGCTGATACTAACCCTAACCCTAACCCTAACACTATCCTAGAGCTGATGCTAACGCTAACCCTAACCCTAACCCTAACCCTAATACTATCCTAGGGCTGATGCTAACCCTAACCCTACACCTAACACTATCCTAGGGCTGATGCTAACCCTAAAACTAACACTATCCTAGGGCTGATGCTAACCCTACCCCTAACCCTAACACTATCCTAGGGCTGATGCTAACCCTAACCCTAAATCTAACACTATCCTAGGGCTGAGGCTAACCCTAACCCTAACACTATCCTACGGCTGATGCTAACCCCAACCCTAACCCTAACACTATCCTAAGGCTGATGCTAACCCTAACACTAACACTATCCTAGGCCTGGTGCTAACCCTAACCCTAACCCTAACACTATCCTAGGGCTGATGTTAACCCTAACCCTAACACTATCCTAGGCCTGATGCTAACCCTAACCCTAACCCTAACACTATCGTAGGGCTGATGCTAACCCTAACCCTAACCCTAACACTATCCTAGAGCTGATGCTAACCCTAACCCTAACCCTAACCCTAACCCTAATACTATCCTAGGGCTGATGCTAACCCTAACCCTAACACTATCCTAGGCCTGATGCTAACCCTAACCCTAACCCTAACACTATCCTAGGGCTGATGCTAACCCTAACCCTAACACTATTCTAGGGCTGATGCTAACCCTAACCCTAACCCTAACACTATCGTAGGGCTGATGCTAACCCTAACCCTAACCCTAACACTATCCTAGAGCTGATGCTAACCCTAACCCTTACCCTAACCCTAACCCATAATACTATCCTAGGGCTGATGCTAACCCTAACCCTAACGCTAACACTATCCTAGGGCTGATGCTAACCCAAAACCTAACCCTAACACTATCCTAGGACTGATGCTAACACTAACCCTAACTCTAACACTATCCTAGGGCTGAGGCTAAACCTAACCCTAACACTATCCTACAGCTGATGCTAACCCTAACCCTAACCCTAACACTATCCTAAGGCTGATAATAACCCTAATACTAACACTATCCTAGGCCTGGTGCCTACCCTAACCCTAACCCTAACACTATTCTAGGGCTGATGCTAACCCTAACCCTAATAGTATCCTAGGGCTGATGCTAACCTTAACCCTAACCCTAACACTATCCTAGGGCTGATGCTAACCCTAACCCTAACCCTAACACTATCCTAGGGCTGATGCTAACCCTAACCCTAACCCTAACACTATCCTAGGGCTGATGCTAACCCTAACACTAACAATATCCTAGGCCTGATGATATCCATAACCCTAAACCTAACACTATCCTACGGCTGATGGTAACCCTAACCATAACCCTAACACTATCCTAGGGCTGATGTTAACTCTAACCCTAACACTATCCTAGGGCTGATGCTAACCCTAACCCTAACCCTAACACTATCCTAGGGCTGATGCTAACCCTAAACCTAAGACTATCCTAAGCCTGATGCTAACCCTAACCCTAACACTAACACTATCCTAGGGCTGATGCTAACCCTAACCCTAACCCTAACACTATCCTAGGTCTGATGCTAACCCTAAACCTAACACTATCCTAGGGCTGATGCTAACCCTAACCCTAACACTAACACTATCCTAGGGCTGATGTTAACCCTAACCCTAACACTATCTTAGGGCTGATGCTAACCCTAAACCTAACCCTAACACTCTCCTAGGGCTGATGCTAACCCTAACCCTAACACTATCCTAGGGCTGATGCTAACCCTAACCCTAACCCTAACACTATCCTAGGGCTGATGCTAACCCTAACCCTAACCCTAAGACTATCCTAGGCCTGATGCTAAACCTATCCCTAACAATAACACTCTCCTAGGGCTGATGCTAACCCTAACCCTAACACTATCCTAGGGCTGATGCTAACACTAACCCTAACCCTAACACTATCCTAAGTCTGATGCTAACCCTAGCCCTCACACTATCCTAGGCCTGATGATAACCCTAACCCTAACCTTAACACTATCCTAGGGCTGATGCTAACCCTAACCCTAACCCTAACACTATCCTAGTGTTGATGCTAACCCTAACCCTAACACTATCCTAGGGCTGATGCTAACCCTAACCCTAACCCTAACACTCTCCTTTGCTGATGCTAACCCTAACCCTAACACTATCCTAGGGCTGATGCTAACCCTAACCCTAACCCTAACACTATCCTAGGGCTGATGCTAACCCTAACCCTATCCGTAACACTATCCTAGAGCTTATGCTAACCCTAACCCTAACACTATCCTAGGCCTGATGATAACCCTAACCTTAACCCTAACATTATCCTAGGGCTGATGCTAACCCTAACCCTAACACTATCCTGGGGCTGATGCTAACCCTAACGCTAACCCTAACACTATCCTTGAACTGATGCTAACCCTAACCCTAACCCTAACACTATCCTAGGCCTGATGATAACCCTAACCATAACCCTAACACTATCCTAGGGTTTATGTTAACCCTAACCCTAACACTATCCTAGGGCTGATGCTAACCCTAACCCTAACCCTAACACTATCCTAGGGCGGATGCTAACCCTAAACCTAACCCTAACACTATCCTAGGGTTTATGTTAACCCTAACCCTAACACTATCCTAGGGCTGATGCTAACCCTAACCCTAACCCTAACACTATCCTAGGGCGGATGCTAACCCTAACCCTAACCCTAACACTATCCTAGGGCTGATGCTAACCCTAACACTAACACTATCCTAGGGCTGAGGCTAACCCTAACCCTAACCCTAACACTATCCTAGAGCTGATGCTAACGCTAACCCTAACCCTAACCCTAACCCTGATACTATCCTAGGGCTGATGCTAACCCTAACCCTACACCTAACACTATGCTAGGTCTGATGCTAACCCTAAAACTAACACTATCCTAGGGCTGATGCTTACCCTACCCCTAACCCTAACACTATCCTAGGGCTGATGCTAACCCTAACCCTAAATCTAACACTATCCTAGGGCTGAGGCTAACCCTAACCCTAACACTATCCTACGGCTGATGCTAACCCCAACCCTAACCCTAACACTATCCTAAGGCTGATGCTAACCCTAACACTAACACTATCCTAGGTCTGGTGCTAACCCTAACCCTAACCCTAACACTATCCTAGAGCTGATGCTAACCCTAACCCTAGCACTATCCTAGGCCTGATGATAACCCTAACCCTAACCCTAACACTATCCTAGGGCTGATGCTAACCCTAACCCTAACACTATCCTAAGGCTGATGCTAACCCTTACCCTAACCCTAACACTATCCTAGGGCTGATGCTAACCCTAACGCTAAGCCTAACACTATCCTTGAACTGATGCTAACCCTAACCCTAACCCTAACACTATCCTAGGCCTCATGATAACCCTAACCCTAACCCTAACACTATCCTAGGGTTTATGGTAACCCTAACCCTAACACTATCCTAGGGCTGATGCTAACCCTAACCGTAACCCTAACACTATCCTAGGGCGGATGCTAACCCTAACCCTAACCCTAACACTATCCTAGGGCTGATGCTAACCCTAACACTAACACTATCCTAGGGCTGATGCTAACCCTAACCCTAACCCTAGCACTATCCTAGGGCTGATGCTAAACCTAACCCTAACTCTAACACTATCTTAGGGCTCAGGTTAACCCTAACCCAAACACTATCCTACGGCTGATGCTAACCCTAACCCTAACCCTAACACTATCCTAAGGCTGATGCTAACCCTAACCCTAACACTATCCTGGGCCTGGTGCTAACCCTAACCCTAACCCTAACACTATCCTAGGGCTGATGCTAACCCTAACCCTAACACTATCCTAGGGCTGATGCTAACCCTAACCCTAACCCTAACACTATCCTAGGGCTGATGCTAACCCTAACCCTAACACTATCCTAGGCCTGATGCTAACCCTAACCCTAACACTTACACTATCCTAGGGCTGATGCTAACACTAACCCTAACCCTAAGACTATCCTAGGTCTGATGCTAACCCTAAACCTAACACTATCCTAGGGCTGATGCTAACCCTAACCCTAACCCTATCACTATCCTAGTTCTGATGTTAACCCTAACCCTAACACTATCCTAGGGCTGATGCTAACCCTAACTCTAACCCTAACACTCTCCTAGGGCTGATGCTAACCACAAAGCTAACACTATCCTAGGCCTGATGCTAACCCTAACCCTAACACTATCCTAGGGCTGATGCTAACCCTAACCCTAACCCTAACACTATCCTAGGCCTGATGCTAACCCTATCCCTAACCCTAACACTCTCCTAGGGCTGAGGCTAACCCTAATCCTAACACTATCCTAGGGCTGATGCTAACCCTAACCCTAACCCTAACACTATCCTAGGGTTGATGCTAACCCTAACCCTAACACTATCCTAGGGCTGATGCTAACCCTAAACTTAACCCTAACACTATCCTAGGGCTGATGCTAATCCTAACCCTAACACTATCCTAGGGCTGATGCTAACCCTAAACCTAACCCTAACACTATCCTAGGGCTGATGCTAACCCTAACCCTAACACTATCCTAGGGCTGATTCTAACCATAACCCTAACACTAACACTATCCTAGGGCTGATGCTAACCCTAACTCTAACACTATCCTAGGGCTGATGCTAACCCTAACCCTAACCCTAACACTATCCTAGGGCTGATGCTAACCCTAACCCTAACACTATCCTAGGGCTGATACTAACCCTAACCCTAACCCTAACACTATCCTAGAGCTGATGCTAACGCTAACCCTAACCCTAACCCTAACCCTAATACTATCCTAGGGCTGATGCTAACCCTAACCCTACACCTAACACTATCCTAGGGCTGATGCTAACCCTAAAACTAACACTATCCTAGGGCTGATGCTAACCCTACCCCTAACCCTAACACTATCCTAGGGCTGATGCTAACCCTAACCCTAAATCTAACACTATCCTAGGGCTGAGGCTAACCCTAACCCTAACACTATCCTACGGCTGATGCTAACCCCAACCCTAACCCTAACACTATCCTAAGGCTGATGCTAACCCTAACACTAACACTATCCTAGGCCTGGTGCTAACCCTAACCCTAACCCTAACACTATCCTAGGGCTGATGTTAACCCTAACCCTAACACTATCCTAGGCCTGATGCTAACCCTAACCCTAACCCTAACACTATCGTAGGGCTGATGCTAACCCTAACCCTAACCCTAACACTATCCTAGAGCTGATGCTAACCCTAACCCTAACCCTAACCCTAACCCTAATACTATCCTAGGGCTGATGCTAACCCTAACCCTAACACTATCCTAGGCCTGATGCTAACCCTAACCCTAACCCTAACACTATCCTAGGGCTGATGCTAACCCTAACCCTAACACTATTCTAGGGCTGATGCTAACCCTAACCCTAACCCTAACACTATCGTAGGGCTGATGCTAACCCTAACCCTAACCCTAACACTATCCTAGAGCTGATGCTAACCCTAACCCTTACCCTAACCCTAACCCATAATACTATCCTAGGGCTGATGCTAACCCTAACCCTAACGCTAACACTATCCTAGGGCTGATGCTAACCCAAAACCTAACCCTAACACTATCCTAGGACTGATGCTAACACTAACCCTAACTCTAACACTATCCTAGGGCTGAGGCTAAACCTAACCCTAACACTATCCTACAGCTGATGCTAACCCTAACCCTAACCCTAACACTATCCTAAGGCTGATAATAACCCTAATACTAACACTATCCTAGGCCTGGTGCCTACCCTAACCCTAACCCTAACACTATTCTAGGGCTGATGCTAACCCTAACCCTAATAGTATCCTAGGGCTGATGCTAACCTTAACCCTAACCCTAACACTATCCTAGGGCTGATGCTAACCCTAACCCTAACCCTAACACTATCCTAGGGCTGATGCTAACCCTAACCCTAACCCTAACACTATCCTAGGGCTGATGCTAACCCTAACACTAACAATATCCTAGGCCTGATGATATCCATAACCCTAAACCTAACACTATCCTACGGCTGATGGTAACCCTAACCATAACCCTAACACTATCCTAGGGCTGATGTTAACTCTAACCCTAACACTATCCTAGGGCTGATGCTAACCCTAACCCTAACCCTAACACTATCCTAGGGCTGATGCTAACCCTAAACCTAAGACTATCCTAAGCCTGATGCTAACCCTAACCCTAACACTAACACTATCCTAGGGCTGATGCTAACCCTAACCCTAACCCTAACACTATCCTAGGTCTGATGCTAACCCTAAACCTAACACTATCCTAGGGCTGATGCTAACCCTAACCCTAACACTAACACTATCCTAGGGCTGATGTTAACCCTAACCCTAACACTATCTTAGGGCTGATGCTAACCCTAACCCTAACCCTAACACTCTCCTAGGGCTGATGCTAACCCTAACCCTAACACTATCCTAGGGCTGATGCTAACCCTAACCCTAACCCTAACACTATCCTAGGGCTGATGCTAACCCTAACCCTAACCCTAACACTATCCTAGGCCTGATGCTAAACCTATCCCTAACAATAACACTCTCCTAGGGCTGATGCTAACCCTAACCCTAACACTATCCTAGGGCTGATGCTAACACTAACCCTAACCCTAACACTATCCTAAGTCTGATGCTAACCCTAGCCCTCACACTATCCTAGGCCTGATGATAACCCTAACCCTAACCTTAACACTATCCTAGGGCTGATGCTAACCCTAACCCTAACCCTAACACTATCCTAGTGTTGATGCTAACCCTAACCCTAACACTATCCTAGGGCTGATGCTAACCCTAACCCTAACCCTAACACTCTCCTTTGCTGATGCTAACCCTAACCCTAACACTATCCTAGGGCTGATGCTAACCCTAACCCTAACCCTAACACTATCCTAGGGCTGATGCTAACCCTAACCCTATCCGTAACACTATCCTAGAGCTTATGCTAACCCTAACCCTAACACTATCCTAGGCCTGATGATAACCCTAACCCTAACCCTAACATTATCCTAGGGCTGATGCTAACCCTAACCCTAACACTATCCTAGGGCTGATGCTAACCCTAACGCTAACCCTAACACTATCCTTGAACTGATGCTAACCCTAACCCTAACCCTAACACTATCCTAGGCCTGATGATAACCCTAACCCTAACCCTAACACTATCCTAGGGTTTATGTTAACCCTAACCCTAACACTATCCTAGGGCTGATGCTAACCTTAACCCTAACCCTAACACTATCCTAGGGCGGATGCTAACCCTAAACCTAACCCTAACACTATCCTAGGGTTTATGTTAACCCTAACCCTAACACTATCCTAGGGCTGATGCTAACCCTAACCCTAACCCTAACACTATCCTAGGGCGGATGCTAACCCTAACCCTAACCCTAACACTATCCTAGGGCTGATGCTAACCCTAACACTAACACTATCCTAGGTCTGATGATAACCCTAACCCTAACCCTAACACTATCCTAGGGCTGATGCTAACCCTAACCCTAACACTATCCTAAGGCTGATGCTAACCCTTACCCTAACCCTAACACTATCCTAGGGCTGATGCTAACCCTAACGCTAAGCCTAACACTATCCTTGAACTGATGCTAACCCTAACCCTAACCCTAACACTATCCTAGGCCTCATGATAACCCTAACCCTAACCCTAACACTATCCTAGGGTTTATGGTAACCCTAACCCTAACACTATCCTAGGGCTGATGCTAACCCTAACCGTAACCCTAACACTATCCTAGGGCGGATGCTAACCCTAACCCTAACCCTAACACTATCCTAGGGCTGATGCTAACCCTAACACTAACACTATCCTAGGGCTGATGCTAACCCTAACCCTAACCCTAGCACTATCCTAGGGCTGATGCTAAACCTAACCCTAACTCTAACACTATCTTAGGGCTCAGGTTAACCCTAACCCAAACACTATCCTACGGCTGATGCTAACCCTAACCCTAACCCTAACACTATCCTAAGGCTGATGCTAACCCTAACCCTAACACTATCCTGGGCCTGGTGCTAACCCTAACCCTAACCCTAACACTATCCTAGGGCTGATGCTAACCCTAACCCTAACACTATCCTAGGGCTGATGCTAACCCTAACCCTAACCCTAACACTATCCTAGGGCTGATGCTAACCCTAACCCTAACACTATCCTAGGCCTGATGCTAACCCTAACCCTAACACTTACACTATCCTAGGGCTGATGCTAACACTAACCCTAACCCTAAGACTATCCTAGGTCTGATGCTAACCCTAAACCTAACACTATCCTAGGGCTGATGCTAACCCTAACCCTAACCCTATCACTATCCTAGTTCTGATGTTAACCGTAACCCTAACACTATCCTAGGGCTGATGCTAACCCTAACTCTAACCCTAACACTCTCCTAGGGCTGATGCTAACCACAAAGCTAACACTATCCTAGGCCTGATGCTAACCCTAACCCTAACACTATCCTAGGGCTGATGCTAACCCTAACCCTAACCCTAACACTATCCTAGGCCTGATGCTAACCCTATCCCTAACCCTAACACTCTCCTAGGGCTGAGGCTAACCCTAATCCTAACACTATCCTAGGGCTGATGCTAACCCTAACCCTAACCCTAACACTATCCTAGGGTTGATGCTAACCCTAACCCTAACACTATCCTAGGGCTGATGCTAACCCTAAACTTAACCCTAACACTATCCTAGGGCTGATGCTAATCCTAACCCTAACACTATCCTAGGGCTGATGCTAACCCTAAACCTAACCCTAACACTATCCTAGGGCTGATGCTAACCCTAACCCTAACACTATCCTAGGGCTGATTCTAACCATAACCCTAACACTAACACTATCCTAGGGCTGATGCTAACCCTAACCCTAACACTATCCTAGGGCTGATGCTAACCCTAACCCTAACCCTAACCCTAACCCTAATACTATCCTAGGGCTGATGCTAACCCTAACCCTACACCTAACACTATCCTAGGGCTGATGCTAACCCTAAAACTAACACTATCCTAGGGCTGATGCTAACCCTACCCCTAACCCTAACACTATCCTAGGGCTGATGCTAACCCTAACCCTAAATCTAACACTATCCTAGGGCTGAGGCTAACCCTAACCCTAACACTATCCTACGGCTGATGCTAACCCCAACCCTAACCCTAACACTATCCTAAGGCTGATGCTAACCCTAACACTAACACTATCCTAGGCCTGGTGCTAACCCTAACCCTAACCCTAACACTATCCTAGGGCTGATGTTAACCCTAACCCTAACACTATCCTAGGCCTGATGCTAACCCTAACCCTAACCCTAACACTATCGTAGGGCTGATGCTAACCCTAACCCTAACCCTAACACTATCCTAGAGCTGATGCTAACCCTAACCCTAACCCTAACCCTAACCCTAATACTATCCTAGGGCTGATGCTAACCCTAACCCTAACACTATCCTAGGCCTGATGCTAACCCTAACCCTAACCCTAACACTATCGTAGGGCTGATGCTAACCCTAACCCTAACACTATTCTAGGGCTGATGCTAACCCTAACCCTAACCCTAACACTATCGTAGGGCTGATGCTAACCCTAACCCTAACCCTAACACTATCCTAGAGCTGATGCTAACCCTAACCCTTACCCTAACCCTAACCCATAATACTATCCTAGGGCTGATGCTAACCCTAACCCTAACGCTAACACTATCCTAGGGCTGATGCTAACCCAAAACCTAACCCTAACACTATCCTAGGACTGATGCTAACACTAACCCTAACTCTAACACTATCCTAGGGCTGAGGCTAAACCTAACCCTAACACTATCCTACAGCTGATGCTAACCCTAACCCTAACCCTAACACTATCCTAAGGCTGATAATAACCCTAATACTAACACTATCCTAGGCCTGGTGCCTACCCTAACCCTAACCCTAACACTATTCTAGGGCTGATGCTAACCCTAACCCTAATAGTATCCTAGGGCTGATGCTAACCTTAACCCTAACCCTAACACTATCCTAGGGCTGATGCTAACCCTAACCCTAACCCTAACACTATCCTAGGGCTGATGCTAACCCTAACCCTAACCCTAACACTATCCTAGGGCTGATGCTAACCCTAACACTAACAATATCCTAGGCCTGATGATATCCATAACCCTAAACCTAACACTATCCTACGGCTGATGGTAACCCTAACCATAACCCTAACACTATCCTAGGGCTGATGTTAACTCTAACCCTAACACTATCCTAGGGCTGATGCTAACCCTAACCCTAACCCTAACACTATCCTAGGGCTGATGCTAACCCTAAACCTAAGACTATCCTAAGCCTGATGCTAACCCTAACCCTAACACTAACACTATCCTAGGGCTGATGCTAACCCTAACCCTAACCCTAACACTATCCTAGGTCTGATGCTAACCCTAAACCTAACACTATCCTAGGGCTGATGCTAACCCTAACCCTAACACTAACACTATCCTAGGGCTGATGTTAACCCTAACCCTAACACTATCTTAGGGCTGATGCTAACCCTAACCCTAACCCTAACACTCTCCTAGGGCTGATGCTAACCCTAACCCTAACACTATCCTAGGGCTGATGCTAACCCTAACCCTAACCCTAACACTATCCTAGGGCTGATGCTAACCCTAACCCTAACCCTAACACTATCCTAGGCCTGATGCTAAACCTATCCCTAACAATAACACTCTCCTAGGGCTGATGCTAACCCTAACCCTAACACTATCCTAGGGCTGATGCTAACACTAACCCTAACCCTAACACTATCCTAAGTCTGATGCTAACCCTAGCCCTCACACTATCCTAGGCCTGATGATAACCCTAACCCTAACCTTAACACTATCCTAGGGCTGATGCTAACCCTAACCCTAACCCTAACACTATCCTAGTGTTGATGCTAACCCTAACCCTAACACTATCCTAGGGCTGATGCTAACCCTAACCCTAACCCTAACACTCTCCTTTGCTGATGCTAACCCTAACCCTAACACTATCCTAGGGCTGATGCTAACCCTAACCCTAACCCTAACACTATCCTAGGGCTGATGCTAACCCTAACCCTATCCGTAACACTATCCTAGAGCTTATGCTAACCCTAACCCTAACACTATCCTAGGCCTGATGATAACCCTAACCCTAACCCTAACATTATCCTAGGGCTGATGCTAACCCTAACCCTAACACTATCCTAGGGCTGATGCTAACCCTAACGCTAACCCTAACACTATCCTTGAACTGATGCTAACCCTAACCCTAACCCTAACACTATCCTAGGCCTGATGATAACCCTAACCCTAACCCTAACACTATCCTAGGGTTTATGTTAACCCTAACCCTAACACTATCCTAGGGCTGATGCTAACCCTAACCCTAACCCTAACACTATCCTAGGGCGGATGCTAACCCTAAACCTAACCCTAACACTATCCTAGGGTTTATGTTAACCCTAACCCTAACACTATCCTAGGGCTGATGCTAACCCTAACCCTAACCCTAACACTATCCTAGGGCGGATGCTAACCCTAACCCTAACCCTAACACTATCCTAGGGCTGATGCTAACCCTAACACTAACACTATCCTAGGGCTGAGGCTAACCCTAACCCTAACCCTAACACTATCCTAGAGCTGATGCTAACGCTAACCCTAACCCTAACCCTAACCCTGATACTATCCTAGGGCTGATGCTAACCCTAACCCTACACCTAACACTATGCTAGGTCTGATGCTAACCCTAAAACTAACACTATCCTAGGGCTGATGCTTACCCTACCCCTAACCCTAACACTATCCTAGGGCTGATGCTAACCCTAACCCTAAATCTAACACTATCCTAGGGCTGAGGCTAACCCTAACCCTAACACTATCCTACGGCTGATGCTAACCCCAACCCTAACCCTAACACTATCCTAAGGCTGATGCTAACCCTAACACTAACACTATCCTAGGTCTGGTGCTAACCCTAACCCTAACCCTAACACTATCCTAGAGCTGATGCTAACCCTAACCCTAGCACTATCCTAGGCCTGATGATAACCCTAACCCTAACCCTAACACTATCCTAGGGCTGATGCTAACCCTAACCCTAACACTATCCTAAGGCTGATGCTAACCCTTACCCTAACCCTAACACTATCCTAGGGCTGATGCTAACCCTAACGCTAAGCCTAACACTATCCTTGAACTGATGCTAACCCTAACCCTAACCCTAACACTATCCTAGGCCTCATGATAACCCTAACCCTAACCCTAACACTATCCTAGGGTTTATGGTAACCCTAACCCTAACACTATCCTAGGGCTGATGCTAACCCTAACCGTAACCCTAACACTATCCTAGGGCGGATGCTAACCCTAACCCTAACCCTAACACTATCCTAGGGCTGATGCTAACCCTAACACTAACACTATCCTAGGGCTGATGCTAACCCTAACCCTAACCCTAGCACTATCCTAGGGCTGATGCTAAACCTAACCCTAACTCTAACACTATCTTAGGGCTCAGGTTAACCCTAACCCAAACACTATCCTACGGCTGATGCTAACCCTAACCCTAACCCTAACACTATCCTAAGGCTGATGCTAACCCTAACCCTAACACTATCCTGGGCCTGGTGCTAACCCTAACCCTAACCCTAACACTATCCTAGGGCTGATGCTAACCCTAACCCTAACACTATCCTAGGGCTGATGCTAACCCTAACCCTAACCCTAACACTATCCTAGGGCTGATGCTAACCCTAACCCTAACACTATCCTAGGCCTGATGCTAACCCTAACCCTAACACTTACACTATCCTAGGGCTGATGCTAACACTAACCCTAACCCTAAGACTATCCTAGGTCTGATGCTAACCCTAAACCTAACACTATCCTAGGGCTGATGCTAACCCTAACCCTAACCCTATCACTATCCTAGTTCTGATGTTAACCCTAACCCTAACACTATCCTAGGGCTGATGCTAACCCTAACTCTAACCCTAACACTCTCCTAGGGCTGATGCTAACCACAAAGCTAACACTATCCTAGGCCTGATGCTAACCCTAACCCTAACACTATCCTAGGGCTGATGCTAACCCTAACCCTAACCCTAACACTATCCTAGGCCTGATGCTAACCCTATCCCTAACCCTAACACTCTCCTAGGGCTGAGGCTAACCCTAATCCTAACACTATCCTAGGGCTGATGCTAACCCTAACCCTAACCCTAACACTATCCTAGGGTTGATGCTAACCCTAACCCTAACACTATCCTAGGGCTGATGCTAACCCTAAACTTAACCCTAACACTATCCTAGGGCTGATGCTAATCCTAACCCTAACACTATCCTAGGGCTGATGCTAACCCTAAACCTAACCCTAACACTATCCTAGGGCTGATGCTAACCCTAACCCTAACACTATCCTAGGGCTGATTCTAACCATAACCCTAACACTAACACTATCCTAGGGCTGATGCTAACCCTAACTCTAACACTATCCTAGGGCTGATGCTAACCCTAACCCTAACCCTAACACTATCCTAGGGCTGATGCTAACCCTAACCCTAACACTATCCTAGGGCTGATACTAACCCTAACCCTAACCCTAACACTATCCTAGAGCTGATGCTAACGCTAACCCTAACCCTAACCCTAACCCTAATACTATCCTAGGGCTGATGCTAACCCTAACCCTACACCTAACACTATCCTAGGGCTGATGCTAACCCTAAAACTAACACTATCCTAGGGCTGATGCTAACCCTACCCCTAACCCTAACACTATCCTAGGGCTGATGCTAACCCTAACCCTAAATCTAACACTATCCTAGGGCTGAGGCTAACCCTAACCCTAACACTATCCTACGGCTGATGCTAACCCCAACCCTAACCCTAACACTATCCTAAGGCTGATGCTAACCATAACACTAACACTATCCTAGGCCTGGTGCTAACCCTAACCCTAACCCTAACACTATCCTAGGGCTGATGTTAACCCTAACCCTAACACTATCCTAGGCCTGATGCTAACCCTAACCCTAACCCTAACACTATCGTAGGGCTGATGCTAACCCTAACCCTAACCCTAACACTATCCTAGAGCTGATGCTAACCCTAACCCTAACCCTAACCCTAACCCTAATACTATCCTAGGGCTGATGCTAACCCTAACCCTAACACTATCCTAGGCCTGATGCTAACCCTAACCCTAACCCTAACACTATCCTAGGGCTGATGCTAACCCTAACCCTAACACTATTCTAGGGCTGATGCTAACCCTAACCCTAACCCTAACACTATCGTAGGGCTGATGCTAACCCTAACCCTAACCCTAACACTATCCTAGAGCTGATGCTAACCCTAACCCTTACCCTAACCCTAACCCATAATACTATCCTAGGGCTGATGCTAACCCTAACCCTAACGCTAACACTATCCTAGGGCTGATGCTAACCCAAAACCTAACCCTAACACTATCCTAGGACTGATGCTAACACTAACCCTAACTCTAACACTATCCTAGGGCTGAGGCTAAACCTAACCCTAACACTATCCTACAGCTGATGCTAACCCTAACCCTAACCCTAACACTATCCTAAGGCTGATAATAACCCTAATACTAACACTATCCTAGGCCTGGTGCCTACCCTAACCCTAACCCTAACACTATTCTAGGGCTGATGCTAACCCTAACCCTAATAGTATCCTAGGGCTGATGCTAACCTTAACCCTAACCCTAACACTATCCTAGGGCTGATGCTAACCCTAACCCTAACCCTAACACTATCCTAGGGCTGATGCTAACCCTAACCCTAACCCTAACACTATCCTAGGGCTGATGCTAACCCTAACACTAACAATATCCTAGGCCTGATGATATCCATAACCCTAAACCTAACACTATCCTACGGCTGATGGTAACCCTAACCATAACCCTAACACTATCCTAGGGCTGATGTTAACTCTAACCCTAACACTATCCTAGGGCTGATGCTAACCCTAACCCTAACCCTAACACTATCCTAGGGCTGATGCTAACCCTAAACCTAAGACTATCCTAAGCCTGATGCTAACCCTAACCCTAACACTAACACTATCCTAGGGCTGATGCTAACCCTAACCCTAACCCTAACACTATCCTAGGTCTGATGCTAACCCTAAACCTAACACTATCCTAGGGCTGATGCTAACCCTAACCCTAACACTAACACTATCCTAGGGCTGATGTTAACCCTAACCCTAACACTATCTTAGGGCTGATGCTAACCCTAACCCTAACCCTAACACTCTCCTAGGGCTGATGCTAACCCTAACCCTAACACTATCCTAGGGCTGATGCTAACCCTAACCCTAACCCTAACACTATCCTAGGGCTGATGCTAACCCTAACCCTAACCCTAACACTATCCTAGGCCTGATGCTAAACCTATCCCTAACAATAACACTCTCCTAGGGCTGATGCTAACCCTAACCCTAACACTATCCTAGGGCTGATGCTAACACTAACCCTAACCCTAACACTATCCTAAGTCTGATGCTAACCCTAGCCCTCACACTATCCTAGGCCTGAGGATAACCCTAACCCTAACCTTAACACTATCCTAGGGCTGATGCTAACCCTAACCCTAACCCTAACACTATCCTAGTGTTGATGCTAACCCTAACCCTAACACTATCCTAGGGCTGATGCTAACCCTAACCCTAACCCTAACACTCTCCTTTGCTGATGCTAACCCTAACCCTAACACTATCCTAGGGCTGATGCTAACCCTAACCCTAACCCTAACACTATCCTAGGGCTGATGCTAACCCTAACCCTATCCGTAACACTATCCTAGAGCTTATGCTAACCCTAACCCTAACACTATCCTAGGCCTGATGATAACCCTAACCCTAACCCTAACACTATCCTAGGGTTTATGTTAACCCTAACCCTAACACTATCCTAGGGCTGATGCTAACCTTAACCCTAACCCTAACACTATCCTAGGGCGGATGCTAACCCTAAACCTAACCCTAACACTATCCTAGGGTTTATGTTAACCCTAACCCTAACACTATCCTAGGGCTGATGCTAACCCTAACCCTAACCCTAACACTATCCTAGGGCGGATGCTAACCCTAACCCTAACCCTAACACTATCCTAGGGCTGATGCTAACCCTAACACTAACACTATCCTAGGGCTGAGGCTAACCCTAACCCTAACCCTAACACTATCCTAGAGCTGATGCTAACGCTAACCCTAACCCTAACCCTAACCCTGATACTATCCTAGGGCTGATGCTAACCCTAACCCTACACCTAACACTATGCTAGGTCTGATGCTAACCCTAAAACTAACACTATCCTAGGGCTGATGCTTACCCTACCCCTAACCCTAACACTATCCTAGGGCTGATGCTAACCCTAACCCTAAATCTAACACTATCCTAGGGCTGAGGCTAACCCTAACCCTAACACTATCCTACGGCTGATGCTAACCCCAACCCTAACCCTAACACTATCCTAAGGCTGATGCTAACCCTAACACTAACACTATCCTAGGTCTGGTGCTAACCCTAACCCTAACCCTAACACTATCCTAGAGCTGATGCTAACCCTAACCCTAGCACTATCCTAGGCCTGATGATAACCCTAACCCTAACCCTAACACTATCCTAGGGCTGATGCTAACCCTAACCCTAACACTATCCTAAGGCTGATGCTAACCCTTACCCTAACCCTAACACTATCCTAGGGCTGATGCTAACCCTAACGCTAAGCCTAACACTATCCTTGAACTGATGCTAACCCTAACCCTAACCCTAACACTATCCTAGGCCTCATGATAACCCTAACCCTAACCCTAACACTATCCTAGGGTTTATGGTAACCCTAACCCTAACACTATCCTAGGGCTGATGCTAACCCTAACCGTAACCCTAACACTATCCTAGGGCGGATGCTAACCCTAACCCTAACCCTAACACTATCCTAGGGCTGATGCTAACCCTAACACTAACACTATCCTAGGGCTGATGCTAACCCTAACCCTAACCCTAGCACTATCCTAGGGCTGATGCTAAACCTAACCCTAACTCTAACACTATCTTAGGGCTCAGGTTAACCCTAACCCAAACACTATCCTACGGCTGATGCTAACCCTAACCCTAACCCTAACACTATCCTAAGGCTGATGCTAACCCTAACCCTAACACTATCCTGGGCCTGGTGCTAACCCTAACCCTAACCCTAACACTATCCTAGGGCTGATGCTAACCCTAACCCTAACACTATCCTAGGGCTGATGCTAACCCTAACCCTAACCTTAACACTATCCTAGGGCTGATGCTAACCCTAACCCTAACACTATCCTAGGCCTGATGCTAACCCTAACCCTAACACTTACACTATCCTAGGGCTGATGCTAACACTAACCCTAACCCTAAGACTATCCTAGGTCTGATGCTAACCCTAAACCTAACACTATCCTAGGGCTGATGCTAACCCTAACCCTAACCCTATCACTATCCTAGTTCTGATGTTAACCCTAACCCTAACACTATCCTAGGGCTGATGCTAACCCTAACTCTAACCCTAACACTCTCCTAGGGCTGATGCTAACCCTAAACCTAACACTATCCTAGGCCTGATGCTAACCCTAACCCTAACACTATCCTAGGGCTGATGCTAACCCTAACCCTAACCCTAACACTATCCTAGGCCTGATGCTAACCCTATCCCTAACCCTAACACTCTCCTAGGGCTGAGGCTAACCCTAATCCTAACACTATCCTAGGGCTGATGCTAACCCTAACCCTAACCCTAACACTATCCTAGGGTTGATGCTAACCCTAACCCTAACACTATCCTAGGGCTGATGCTAACCCTAAACTTAACCCTAACACTATCCTAGGGCTGATGCTAATCCTAACCCTAACACTATCCTAGGGCTGATGCTAACCCTAAACCTAACCCTAACACTATCCTAGGGCTGATGCTAACCCTAACCCTAACACTATCCTAGGGCTGATTCTAACCATAACCCTAACACTAACACTATCCTAGGGCTGATGCTAACCCTAACCCTAACACTATCCTAGGGCTGATGCTAACCCTAACCCTAACCCTAACACTATCCTAGGGCTGATGCTAACCCTAACCCTAACACTATCCTAGGGCTGATACTAACCCTAACCCTAACCCTAACACTATCCTAGAGCTGATGCTAACGCTAACCCTAACCCTAACCCTAACCCTAATACTATCCTAGGGCTGATGCTAACCCTAACCCTACACCTAACACTATCCTAGGGCTGATGCTAACCCTAAAACTAACACTATCCTAGGGCTGATGCTAACCCTACCCCTAACCCTAACACTATCCTAGGGCTGATGCTAACCCTAACCCTAAATCTAACACTATCCTAGGGCTGAGGCTAACCCTAACCCTAACACTATCCTACGGCTGATGCTAACCCCAACCCTAACCCTAACACTATCCTAAGGCTGATGCTAACCCTAACACTAACACTATCCTAGGCCTGGTGCTAACCCTAACCCTAACCCTAACACTATCCTAGGGCTGATGCTAACCCTAACCCTAACACTATCCTAGGCCTGATGCTAACCCTAACCCTAACCCTAACACTATCGTAGGGCTGATGCTAACCCTAACCCTAACCCTAACACTATCCTAGAGCTGATGATAACCCTAACCCTAACCCTAACCCTAACCCTAATACTATCCTAGGGCTGATGCTAACCCTAACCCTAACACTATCCTAGGCCTGATGCTAACCCTAACCCTAACCCTAACACTATCCTAGGGCTGATGCTAACCCTAACCCTAACACTATTCTAGGGCTGATGCTAACCCTAACCCTAACCCTAACACTATCGTAGGGCTGATGCTAACCCTAACCCTAACCCTAACACTATCCTAGAGCTGATGCTAACCCTAACCCTTACCCTAACCCTAACCCATAATACTATCCTAGGGCTGATGCTAACCCTAACCCTAACGCTAACACTATCCTAGGGCTGATGCTAACCCAAAACCTAACCCTAACACTATCCTAGGACTGATGCTAACACTAACCCTAACTCTAACACTATCCTAGGGCTGAGGCTAAACCTAACCCTAACACTATCCTACAGCTGATGCTAACCCTAACCCTAACCCTAACACTATCCTAAGGCTGATAATAACCCTAATACTAACACTATCCTAGGCCTGGTGCCTACCCTAACCCTAACCCTAACACTATTCTAGGGCTGATGCTAACCCTAACCCTAATAGTATCCTAGGGCTGATGCTAACCTTAACCCTAACCCTAACACTATCCTAGGGCTGATGCTAACCCTAACCCTAACCCTAACACTATCCTAGGGCTGATGCTAACCCTAACCCTAACCCTAACACTATCCTAGGGCTGATGCTAACCCTAACACTAACAATATCCTAGGCCTGATGATATCCATAACCCTAAACCTAACACTATCCTACGGCTGATGGTAACCCTAACCATAACCCTAACACTATCCTAGGGCTGATGTTAACTCTAACCCTAACACTATCCTAGGGCTGATGCTAACCCTAACCCTAACCCTAACACTATCCTAGGGCTGATGCTAACCCTAAACCTAAGACTATCCTAAGCCTGATGCTAACCCTAACCCTAACCCTAACACTATCCTAGGGCTGATGCTAACCCTAACTCTAACCCTAACACTCTCCTAGGGCTGATGCTAACCCTAAACCTAACACTATCCTAGGCCTGATGCTAACCCTAACCCTAACACTATCCTAGGGCTGATGCTAACCCTAACCCTAACCCTAACACTATCCTAGGCCTGATGCTAACCCTATCCCTAACCCTAACACTCTCCTAGGGCTGAGGCTAACCCTAATCCTAACACTATCCTAGGGCTGATGCTAACCCTAACCCTAACCCTAACACTATCCTAGGGTTGATGCTAACCCTAACCCTAACACTATCCTAGGGCTGATGCTAACCCTAAACTTAACCCTAACACTATCCTAGGGCTGATGCTAATCCTAACCCTAACACTATCCTAGGGCTGATGCTAACCCTAAACCTAACCCTAACACTATCCTAGGGCTGATGCTAACCCTAACCCTAACACTATCCTAGGGCTGATTCTAACCATAACCCTAACACTAACACTATCCTAGGGCTGATGCTAACCCTAACCCTAACACTATCCTAGGGCTGATGCTAACCCTAACCCTAACCCTAACACTATCCTAGGGCTGATGCTAACCCTAACCCTAACACTATCCTAGGGCTGATACTAACCCTAACCCTAACCCTAACACTATCCTAGAGCTGATGCTAACGCTAACCCTAACCCTAACCCTAACCCTAATACTATCCTAGGGCTGATGCTAACCCTAACCCTACACCTAACACTATCCTAGGGCTGATGCTAACCCTAAAACTAACACTATCCTAGGGCTGATGCTAACCCTACCCCTAACCCTAACACTATCCTAGGGCTGATGCTAACCCTAACCCTAAATCTAACACTATCCTAGGGCTGAGGCTAACCCTAACCCTAACACTATCCTACGGCTGATGCTAACCCCAACCCTAACCCTAACACTATCCTAAGGCTGATGCTAACCCTAACACTAACACTATCCTAGGCCTGGTGCTAACCCTAACCCTAACCCTAACACTATCCTAGGGCTGATGCTAACCCTAACCCTAACACTATCCTAGGCCTGATGCTAACCCTAACCCTAACCCTAACACTATCGTAGGGCTGATGCTAACCCTAACCCTAACCCTAACACTATCCTAGAGCTGATGATAACCCTAACCCTAACCCTAACCCTAACCCTAATACTATCCTAGGGCTGATGCTAACCCTAACCCTAACACTATCCTAGGCCTGATGCTAACCCTAACCCTAACCCTAACACTATCCTAGGGCTGATGCTAACCCTAACCCTAACACTATTCTAGGGCTGATGCTAACCCTAACCCTAACCCTAACACTATCGTAGGGCTGATGCTAACCCTAACCCTAACCCTAACACTATCCTAGAGCTGATGCTAACCCTAACCCTTACCCTAACCCTAACCCATAATACTATCCTAGGGCTGATGCTAACCCTAACCCTAACGCTAACACTATCCTAGGGCTGATGCTAACCCAAAACCTAACCCTAACACTATCCTAGGACTGATGCTAACACTAACCCTAACTCTAACACTATCCTAGGGCTGAGGCTAAACCTAACCCTAACACTATCCTACAGCTGATGCTAACCCTAACCCTAACCCTAACACTATCCTAAGGCTGATAATAACCCTAATACTAACACTATCCTAGGCCTGGTGCCTACCCTAACCCTAACCCTAACACTATTCTAGGGCTGATGCTAACCCTAACCCTAATAGTATCCTAGGGCTGATGCTAACCTTAACCCTAACCCTAACACTATCCTAGGGCTGATGCTAACCCTAACCCTAACCCTAACACTATCCTAGGGCTGATGCTAACCCTAACCCTAACCCTAACACTATCCTAGGGCTGATGCTAACCCTAACACTAACAATATCCTAGGCCTGATGATATCCATAACCCTAAACCTAACACTATCCTACGGCTGATGGTAACCCTAACCATAACCCTAACACTATCCTAGGGCTGATGTTAACTCTAACCCTAACACTATCCTAGGGCTGATGCTAACCCTAACCCTAACCCTAACACTATCCTAGGGCTGATGCTAACCCTAAACCTAAGACTATCCTAAGCCTGATGCTAACCCTAACCCTAACACTAACACTATCCTAGGGCTGATGCTAACCCTAACCCTAACCCTAACACTATCCTAGGTCTGATGCTAACCCTAAACCTAACACTATCCTAGGGCTGATGCTAACCCTAACCCTAACACTAACACTATCCTAGGGCTGATGTTAACCCTAACCCTAACACTATCTTAGGGCTGATGCTAACCCTAACCCTAACCCTAACACTCTCCTAGGGCTGATGCTAACCCTAACCCTAACACTATCGTAGGGCTGATGCTAACCCTAACCCTAACCCTAACACTATCCTAGGGCTGATGCTAACCCTAACCCTAACCCTAACACTATCCTAGGCCTGATGCTAAACCTATCCCTAACAATAACACTCTCCTAGGGCTGATGCTAACCCTAACCCTAACACTATCCTAGGGCTGATGCTAACACTAACCCTAACCCTAACACTATCCTAAGTCTGATGCTAACCCTAGCCCTCACACTATCCTAGGCCTGATGATAACCCTAACCCTAACCTTAACACTATCCTAGGGCTGATGCTAACCCTAACCCTAACCCTAACACTATCCTAGTGTTGATGCTAACCCTAACCCTAACACTATCCTAGGGCTGATGCTAACCCTAACCCTAACCCTAACACTCTCCTTTGCTGATGCTAACCCTAACCCTAACACTATCCTAGGGCTGATGCTAACCCTAACCCTAACCCTAACACTATCCTAGGGCTGATGCTCACCCTAACCCTATCCGTAACACTATCCTAGAGCTTATGCTAACCCTAACCCTAACACTATCCTAGGCCTGATGATAACCCTAACCCTAACCCTAACATTATCCTAGGGCTGATGCTAACCCTAACCCTAACACTATCCTAGGGCTGATGCTAACCCTAACGCTAACCCTAACACTATCCTTGAACTGATGCTAACCCTAACCCTAACCCTAACACTATCCTAGGCCTGATGATAACCCTAACCCTAACCCTAACACTATCCTAGGGTTTATGTTAACCCTAACCCTAACACTATCCTAGGGCTGATGCTAACCCTAACCCTAACCCTAACACTATCCTAGGGCGGATGCTAACCCTAACCCTAACCCTAACACTATCCTAGGGCTGATGCTAACCCTAACACTAACACTATCCTAGGGCTGATGCTAACCCTAACCCTAACCCTAACACTATCCTAGGGCTGATGCTAACCCTAACCCAAACTCTAACACTATCTTAGGGATGAGGTTAACCCTAACCCAAACACTATCCTACGGCTGATGCTAACCCTAACCCTAACCCTAACACTATCCTAAGGCTGATGCTAACCCTAACACTAACACTATCCTGGGCCTGGTGCTAACCCTAACCCTAACCCTAACACTATCCTAGGGCTGATGCTAACCCTAACCCTAATACTATCCTAGGGCTGATGCTAACCCTATCCCTAACCCTAACACTATCCTAGGGCTGATGCTAACCCTAACCCTAACCCTAACACTATCCTAGGGCTGATGGTAACCCTAACCCTAACACTATCCTAGGCCTGATGCTAACCCTAACCCTAACACTTACACTATCCTAGGGCTGATGCTAACCCTAACCCTAACCTTAACACTATCCTAGGTCTGATGCTAACCCTAAGCCTAACACTATCCTAGGGCTGATGCTAACCCTAACCCTAACCCTAACACTATCCTAGGGCTGATGTTAACCCTAACCTTAACACTATCCTAAGGCTGATGCTAACCCTAACTCTAACCCTAACACTCTCCTAGGGCTGATGCTAACCCTAAACCTAACACTATCCTAGGCCTGATGCTAACCCTAACCCTAACACTATCCTAGGCCTGATGCTAACCCTATCCCTAACCCTAACACTCTCCTAGGGCTGAGGCTAACCCTAACCCTAACACTATCCTAGGGCTGATGCTAACCCTAACCCTAACCCTAACACTATCCTAGGGTTGATGCTAACCCTAACCCTAACACTATCCTAGGGCTGATGCTAACCCTAACCCTAACCCTAACACTATCCTAGGGCTGATGCTAACCCTAACCCTAACACTATCCTAGGGCTGATGCTAACCCTAACCCTAACCCTAACACTATCCTAGGGCTGATGCTAACCCTAACCGTAACACTATCCTAGGGCTGATTCTAACCCTAACCCTAACCCTAACACTATCCTAGGGCTGATGCTAACCCTAACCATAACACTATCCTAGGGCTGATGCTAACCCTAACCCTAACCCTAACACTATCCTAGGGCTGATGCTAACCCTAACCCTAACACTATCGTAGGGCTGATGCTAACCCTAACCCTAACCGTAACACTATCCTAGGGCTGATGCTAACCCTAACCCTAACCCTAACACTATCCTAGAGCTGATGCTAACGCTAACCCTAACCCTAACCCTAACCCTGATACTATCCTAGGGCTGATGCTAACCCTAACCCTACACCTAACACTATGCTAGGTCTGATGCTAACCCTAAAACTAACACTATCCTAGGGCTGATGCTTACCCTACCCCTAACCCTAACACTATCCTAGGGCTGAGGCTAACCCTAACCCTAACACTATCCTACGGCTGATGCTAACCCCAACCCTAACCCTAACACTATCCTAAGGCTGATGCTAACCCTAACACTAACACTATCCTAGGTCTGGTGCTAACCCTAACCCTAACCCTAACACTATCCTAGAGCTGATGCTAACCCTAACCCTAGCACTATCCTAGGCCTGATGATAACCCTAACCCTAACCCTAACACTATCCTAGGGCTGATGCTAACCCTAACCCTAACACTATCCTAAGGCTGATGCTAACCCTTACCCTAACCCTAACACTATCCTAGGGCTGATGCTAACCCTAACGCTAAGCCTAACACTATCCTTGAACTGATGCTAACCCTAACCCTAACCCTAACACTATCCTAGGCCTCATGATAACCCTAACCCTAACCCTAACACTATCCTAGGGTTTATGGTAACCCTAACCCTAACACTATCCTAGGGCTGATGCTAACCCTAACCGTAACCCTAACACTATCCTAGGGCGGATGCTAACCCTAACCCTAACCCTAACACTATCCTAGGGCTGATGCTAACCCTAACACTAACACTATCCTAGGGCTGATGCTAACCCTAACCCTAACCCTAGCACTATCCTAGGGCTGATGCTAAACCTAACCCTAACTCTAACACTATCTTAGGGCTCAGGTTAACCCTAACCCAAACACTATCCTACGGCTGATGCTAACCCTAACCCTAACCCTAACACTATCCTAAGGCTGATGCTAACCCTAACCCTAACACTATCCTGGGCCTGGTGCTATCCCTAACCCTAACCCTAACACTATCCTAGGGCTGATGCTAACCCTAACCCTAACACTATCCTAGGGCTGATGCTAACCCTAACCCTAACCCTAACACTATCCTAGGGCTGATGCTAACCCTAACCCTAACACTATCCTAGGCCTGATGCTAACCCTAACCCTAACACTTACACTATCCTAGGGCTGATGCTAACACTAACCCTAACCCTAAGACTATCCTAGGTCTGATGCTAACCCTAAACCTAACACTATCCTAGGGCTGATGCTAACCCTAACCCTAACCCTATCACTATCCTAGTTCTGATGTTAACCCTAACCCTAACACTATCCTAGGGCTGATGCTAACCCTAACTCTAACCCTAACACTCTCCTAGGGCTGATGCTAACCCTAAACCTAACACTATCCTAGGCCTGATGCTAACCCTAACCCTAACACTATCCTAGGGCTGATGCTAACCCTAACCCTAACCCTAACACTATCCTAGGCCTGATGCTAACCCTATCCCTAACCCTAACACTCTCCTAGGGCTGAGGCTAACCCTAATCCTAACACTATCCTAGGGCTGATGCTAACCCTAACCCTAACCCTAACACTATCCTAGGGTTGATGCTAACCCTAACCCTAACACTATCCTAGGGCTGATGCTAACCCTAAACTTAACCCTAACACTATCCTAGGGCTGATGCTAATCCTAACCCTAACACTATCCTAGGGCTGATGCTAACCCTAAACCTAACCCTAACACTATCCTAGGGCTGATGCTAACCCTAACACTAACACTATCCTAGGGCTGATTCTAACCATAACCCTAACACTAACACTATCCTAGGGCTGATGCTAACCCTAACCCTAACACTATCCTAGGGCTGATGCTAACCCTAACCCTAACCCTAACACTATCCTAGGGCTGATGCTAACCCTAACCCTAACACTATCCTAGGGCTGATACTAACCCTAACCCTAACCCTAACACTATCCTAGAGCTGATGCTAACGCTAACCCTAACCCTAACCCTAACCCTAATACTATCCTAGGGCTGATGCTAACCCTAACCCTACACCTAACACTATCCTAGGGCTGATGCTAACCCTAAAACTAACACTATCCTAGGGCTGATGCTAACCCTACCCCTAACCCTAACACTATCCTAGGGCTGATGCTAACCCTAACCCTAAATCTAACACTATCCTAGGGCTGAGGCTAACCCTAACCCTAACACTATCCTACGGCTGATGCTAACCCCAACCCTAACCCTAACACTATCCTAAGGCTGATGCTAACCCTAACACTAACACTATCCTAGGCCTGGTGCTAACCCTAACCCTAACCCTAACACTATCCTAGGGCTGATGCTAACCCTAACCCTAACACTATCCTAGGCCTGATGCTAACCCTAACCCTAACCCTAACACTATCGTAGGGCTGATGCTAACCCTAACCCTAACCCTAACACTATCCTAGAGCTGATGCTAACCCTAACCCTAACCCTAACCCTAACCCTAATACTATCCTAGGGCTGATGCTAACCCTAACCCTAACACTATCCTAGGCCTGATGCTAACCCTAACCCTAACCCTAACACTATCCTAGGGCTGATGCTAACCCTAACCCTAACACTATTCTAGGGCTGATGCTAACCCTAACCCTAACCCTAACACTATCGTAGGGCTGATGCTAACCCTAACCCTAACCCTAACACTATCCTAGGGCTGATGCTAACCCTAACGCTAAGCCTAACACTATCCTTGAACTGATGCTAACCCTAACCCTAACCCTAACACTATCCTAGGCCTCATGATAACCCTAACCCTAACCCTAACACTATCCTAGGGTTTATGGTAACCCTAACCCTAACACTATCCTAGGACTGATGCTAACCCTAACCGTAACCCTAACACTATCCTAGGGCGGATGCTAACCCTAACCCTAACCCTAACACTATCCTAGGGCTGATGCTAACCCTAACACTAACACTATCCTAGGGCTGATGCTAACCCTAACCCTAACCCTAGCACTATCCTAGGGCTGATGCTAAACCTAACCCTAACTCTAACACTATCTTAGGGCTCAGGTTAACCCTAACCCAAACACTATCCTACGGCTGATGCTAACCCTAACCCTAACCCTAACACTATCCTAAGGCTGATGCTAACCCTAACCCTAACACTATCCTGGGCCTGGTGCTATCCCTAACCCTAACCCTAACACTATCCTAGGGCTGATGCTAACCCTAACCCTAACACTATCCTAGGGCTGATGCTAACCCTAACCCTAACCCTAACACTATCCTAGGGCTGATGCTAACCCTAACCCTAACACTATCCTAGGCCTGATGCTAACCCTAACCCTAACACTTACACTATCCTAGGGCTGATGCTAACACTAACCCTAACCCTAAGACTATCCTAGGTCTGATGCTAACCCTAAACCTAACACTATCCTAGGGCTGATGCTAACCCTAGCCCTAACCCTATCACTATCCTAGTTCTGATGTTAACCCTAACCCTAACACTATCCTAGGGCTGATGCTAACCCTAACTCTAACCCTAACACTCTCCTAGGGCTGATGCTAACCCTAAACCTAACACTATCCTAGGCCTGATGCTAACCCTAACCCTAACACTATCCTAGGGCTGATGCTAACCCTAACCCTAACCCTAACACTATCCTAGGCCTGATGCTAACCCTATCCCTAACCCTAACACTCTCCTAGGGCTGAGGCTAACCCTAATCCTAACACTATCCTAGGGCTGATGCTAACCCTAACCCTAACCCTAACACTATCCTAGGGTTGATGCTAACCCTAACCCTAACACTATCCTAGGGCTGATGCTAACCCTAAACTTAACCCTAACACTATCCTAGGGCTGATGCTAATCCTAACCCTAACACTATCCTAGGGCTGATGCTAACCCTAAACCTAACCCTAACACTATCCTAGGGCTGATGCTAACCCTAACACTAACACTATCCTAGGGCTGATTCTAACCATAACCCTAACACTAACACTATCCTAGGGCTGATGCTAACCCTAACCCTAACACTATCCTAGGGCTGATGCTAACCCTAACCCTAACCCTAACACTATCCTAGGGCTGATGCTAACCCTAACCCTAACACTATCCTAGGGCTGATACTAACCCTAACCCTAACCCTAACACTATCCTAGAGCTGATGCTAACGCTAACCCTAACCCTAACCCTAACCCTAATACTATCCTAGGGCTGATGCTAACCCTAACCCTACACCTAACACTATCCTAGGGCTGATGCTAACCCTAAAACTAACACTATCCTAGGGCTGATGCTAACCCTACCCCTAACCCTAACACTATCCTAGGGCTGATGCTAACCCTAACCCTAAATCTAACACTATCCTAGGGCTGAGGCTAACCCTAACCCTAACACTATCCTACGGCTGATGCTAACCCCAACCCTAACCCTAACACTATCCTAAGGCTGATGCTAACCCTAACACTAACACTATCCTAGGCCTGGTGCTAACCCTAACCCTAACCCTAACACTATCCTAGGGCTGATGCTAACCCTAACCCTAACACTATCCTAGGCCTGATGCTAACCCTAACCCTAACCCTAACACTATCGTAGGGCTGATGCTAACCCTAACCCTAACCCTAACACTATCCTAGAGCTGATGCTAACCCTAACCCTAACCCTAACCCTAACCCTAATACTATCCTAGGGCTGATGCTAACCCTAACCCTAACACTATCCTAGGCCTGATGCTAACCCTAACCCTAACCCTAACACTATCCTAGGACTGATGCTAACCCTAACCCTAACACTATTCTAGGGCTGATGCTAACCCTAACCCTAACCCTAACACTATCGTAGGGCTGATGCTAACCCTAACCCTAACCCTAACACTATCCTAGAGCTGATGCTAACCCTAACCCTTACCCTAACCCTAACCCATAATACTATCCTAGGGCTGATGCTAACCCTAACCCTAACGCTAACACTATCCTAGGGCTGATGCTAACCCAAAACCTAACCCTAACACTATCCTAGGACTGATGCTAACACTAACCCTAACTCTAACACTATCCTAGGGCTGAGGCTAAACCTAACCCTAACACTATCCTACAGCTGATGCTAACCCTAACCCTAACCCTAACACTATCCTAAGGCTGATAATAACCCTAATACTAACACTATCCTAGGCCTGGTGCCTACCCTAACCCTAACCCTAACACTATTCTAGGGCTGATGCTAACCCTAACCCTAATAGTATCCTAGGGCTGATGCTAACCTTAACCCTAACCCTAACACTATCCTAGGGCTGATGCTAACCCTAACCCTAACCCTAACACTATCCTAGGGCTGATGCTAACCCTAACCCTAACACTAACACTATCCTAGGGCTGATGCTAACCCTAACACTAACAATATCCTAGGCCTGATGATATCCATAACCCTAAACCTAACACTATCCTACGGCTGATGGTAACCCTAACCATAACCCTAACACTATCCTAGGGCTGATGTTAACTCTAACCCTAACACTATCCTAGGGCTGATGCTAACCCTAACCCTAACCCTAACACTCTCCTAGGGCTGATGCTAACCCTAAGCCTAACACTATCCTAGGCCTGATGCTAACCCTAACCCTAACACTATCCTAGGGCTGATGCTAACCCTAACCCTAACCCTAACACTATCCTAGGCCTGATGCTAACCCTATCCCTAACCCTAAAACTCTCCTAGGGCTGAGGCTAACCCTAACCCTAACACTATCCTAGGGCTGATGCTAACCCTAACCCTAACCCTAACACTATCCTAGTGTTGATGCTAACCCTAACCCTAACACTATCCTAGGGCTGATGCTAACCCTAACCCTAACCCTAACACTCTCCTAGGGCTGATGCTAACCCTAACCCTAACACTATCCTAGGGCTGATGCTAACCCTAACCCTAACCCTAACACTATCCTAGGGCTGATGCTAACCCTAACCCTAACCCTAACACTATCCTAGGCCTGATGCTAAACCTATCCCTAACCATAACACTGTCCTAGGGCTGATGCTAACCCTAACCCTAACACTATCCTAGGGCTGATGCTAACCCTAACCCTAACCCTAACACTATCCTAAGTCTGATGCTAACCCTAGCCCTCACACTATCCTAGGCCTGATGATAACCCTAACCCTAACCTTAACACTATCCTAGGGCTGATGCTAACCCTAACCCTATCCGTAACACTATCCTAGAGCTGATGCTAACCCTAACCCTAACACTATCCGAGGCCTGATGATAACCCTAACCCTAACCCTAACATTATCCTAGGGCTGATGCTAACCCTAATCCTAACACTATCCTAGGGCTGATGCTAACCCTAACGCTAACCCTAACACTATCCTTGAACTGATGCTAACCCTAACCCTAACCCTAACACTATCCTAGGCATGATGATAACCCTAACCCTAACCCTAACACTATCCTAGGGTTTATGTTAACCCTAACCCTAACACTATGCTAGGGCTGATGCTAACCCTAACCCTAACCCTAACACTATCCTAGGGCGGATGCTAACCCTAACCCTAACCCTAACACTATCCTAGGGCTGATGCTATCCGTAACACTAACACTATCCTAGGGCTGATGCTAACCCTAACCCTAACCCTAACACTATCCTAGGGCTGATGCTAACCCTAACCCTAACTCTAACACTATCTTAGGGCTGAGGCTAACCCTAACCCAAACACTATCCTACGGCTGATGCTAACCCTAACCCTAACCCTCACACTATCCTAAGGCTGATGCTAACCCTAACACTAACACTATCCTAGGCCTGGTGCTAACCCTAACCCTAACCCTAACACTGTCCTAGGGCTGATGCTAACCCTAACCCTAATACTATCCTAGGGCTGATGCTAACGCTAACCCTAACACTAACACTATCCTAGGGCTGATGCTAACCCTATCTCTAACCCTAACACTATCCTAGGGCTGATGCTAACCCTAACCCTAACACTATCCTAGGCCTGATGCTAACCCTAACCCTAACACTATCATAGGGCTGATGCTAACAATAACCCTAACCCTAACACTATCCTAGGCCTGATGATAACCCTATCCCTAACCCTAACACTCTCCTAGGGCTGAGGCTAAGGCTAACCCAAACACTATCCTAGGGCTGATGCTAACCCTAACCCTAACCCTAACACTATCCTAGGGTTGATGCTAACCCTAAACCTAACACTATCCTAGGGCTGATGCTAACCCTAACCCTAACCCTAACACTATCCTAGGGCTGATGCTAACCCTAACTCTAACATTATCCTAGGGCTGATGCTAACCCTAACCCTAACCCTAACACTATCCTAGGGCTGATGCTAACCCTAACCCTAATACTATCCTAGGGCTGATGCTAACCCTAACCCTAACCCTAACACTATCCTAGGGCTGATGCTAACCCTAACCCTAACCCTAACACTATCCTAGGGCTGATGCTAACCCTAAACCTAAGACTATCCTAAGCCTGATGCTAACCCTAACCCTAACCCTAACACTATCCTAGGGCTGATGCTAACCCTAACCCTAACCCTAACACTATCCTAGGGCTGATGCTAACCCTAACCCTAACCCTAACACTATCCTAGGCCTGATGCTAAACCTATCCCTAACCATAACACTGTCCTAGGGCTGATGCTAACCCTAACCCTAACACTATCCTAGGGCTGATGCTAACCCTAACCCTAACCCTAACACTATCCTAAGTCTGATGCTAACCCTAGCCCTCACACTATCCTAGGCCTGATGATAACCCTAACCCTAACCTTAACACTATCCTAGGGCTGATGCTAACCCTAACCCTAACACTATCCGAGGCCTGATGATAACCCTAACCCTAACCCTAACATTATCCTAGGGCTGATGCTAACCCTAACCCTAACACTATCCTAGGGCTGATGCTAACCCTAACGCTAACCCTAACACTATCCTTGAACTGATGCTAACCCTAACCCTAACCCTAACACTATCCTAGGCATGATGATAACCCTAACCCTAACCCTAACACTATCCTAGGGTTTATGTTAACCCTAACCCTAACACTATGCTAGGGCTGATGCTAACCCTAACCCTAACCCTAACACTATCCTAGGGCGGATGCTAACCCTAACCCTAACCCTAACACTATCCTAGGGCTGATGCTATCCGTAACACTAACACTATCCTAGGGCTGATGCTAACCCTAACCCTAACCCTAACACTATCCTAGGGCTGATGCTAACCCTAACCCTAACTCTAACACTATCTTAGGGCTGAGGCTAACCCTAACCCAAACACTATCCTACGGCTGATGCTAACCCTAACCCTAACCCTCACACTATCCTAAGGCTGATGCTAACCCTAACACTAACACTATCCTAGGCCTGGTGCTAACCCTAACCCTAACCCTAACACTGTCCTAGGGCTGATGCTAACCCTAACCCTAACACTATCCTAGGGCTGATGCTAACCCTAACCCTAACACTATTCTAGGGCTGATGCTAACCCTAACCCTAACCCTAACACTATCCTAGGGCTGATGCTAATCCTAACCCTAACACTATCCTAGGGCTGATGCTAACCCTAACCCTAACCCTAACACTATCCTAGGGCTGATGCTAACCCTAACCGTAACACTATCCTAGGGCTGATTCTAACCCTAACCCTAACCCTAACACTATCCTAGGGCTGATGCTAACCCTAACCATAACACTATCCTAGGGCTGATGCTAAGCCTAACCCTAACCCTAACACTATCCTAGGGCTGATGCTAACCCTAACCCTAACACTATCGTAGGGCTGATGCTAACCCTAACCCTAACCGTAACACTATCCTAGGGCTGATGCTAACCCTAACCCTAACCCTAACACTATCCTAGAGCTGATGCTAACGCTAACCCTAACCCTAACCCTAACCCTGATACTATCCTAGGGCTGATGCTAACCCTAACCCTACACCTAACACTATGCTAGGTCTGATGCTAACCCTAAAACTAACACTATCCTAGGGCTGATGCTTACACTACCCCTAACCCTAACACTATCCTACGGCTGATGCTAACCCTAACCCTAAATCTAACACTATCCTAGGGCTGAGGCTAACCCTAACCCTAACACTATCCTACGGCTGATGCTAACCCCAACCCTAACCCTAACACTATCCTAAGGCTGATGCTAACCCTAACACTAACACTATCCTAGGTCTGGTGCTAACCCTAACCCTAACCCTAACACTATCCTAGAGCTGATGCTAACCCTAACCCTAGCACTATCCTAGGCCTGATGATAACCCTAACCCTAACCCTAACACTATCCTAGGGCTGATGCTAACCCTAACCCTAACACTATCCTAAGGCTGATGCTAACCCTAACCCTAACCCTAACACTATCCTAGGGCTGATGCTAACCCTAACGCTAAGCCTAACACTATCCTTGAACTGATGCTAACCCTAACCCTAACCCTAACACTATCCTAGGCCTCATGATAACCCTAACCCTAACCCTAACACTATCCTAGGGTTAATGGTAACCCTAACCCTAACACTATCCTAGGGCTGATGCTAACCCTAACCGTAACCCTAACACTATCCTAGGGCGGATGCTAACCCTAACCCTAACCCTAACACTATCCTAGGGCTGATGCTAACCCTAACCCTAACTCTAACACTATCTTAGGGCTGAGGCTAACCCTAACCCAAACACTATCCTACGGCTGATGCTAACCCTAACCCTAACCCTCACACTATCCTAAGGCTGATGCTAACCCTAACACTAACACTATCCTAGGCCTGGTGCTAACCCTAACCCTAACCCTAACACTGTCCTAGGGCTGATGCTAACCCTAACCCTAATACTATCCTAGGGCTGATGCTAACGCTAACCCTAACACTAACACTATCCTAGGGCTGATGCTAACCCTATCTCTAACCCTAACACTATCCTAGGGCTGATGCTAACCCTAACCCTAACACTATCCTAGGCCTGATGCTAACCCTAACCCTAACACTATCATAGGGCTGATGCTAACAATAACCCTAACCCTAACACTATCCTAGGCCTGATGCTAACCCTATCCCTAACCCTAACACTCTCCTAGGGCTGAGGCTAAGGCTAACCCAAACACTATCCTAGGGCTGATGCTAACCCTAACCCTAACCCTAACACTATCCTAGGGTTGATGCTAACCCTAAACCTAACACTATCCTAGGGCTGATGCTAACCCTAACCCTAACCCTAACACTATCCTAGGGCTGATGCTAACCCTAACTCTAACATTATCCTAGGGCTGATGCTAACCCTAACCCTAACCCTAACACTATCCTAGGGCTGATGCTAACCCTAACCCTAATACTATCCTAGGGCTGATGCTAACCCTAACCCTAACCCTAACACTATCCTAGGGCTGATGCTAACCCTAACCCTAACCCTAACACTATCCTAGGGCTGATGCTAACCCTAAACCTAAGACTATCCTAAGCCTGATGCTAACCCTAACCCTAACACTAACACTATCCTAGGGCTGATGCTAACCCTAACCCTAACCCTAACACTATCCTAGGTCTGATGCTAACCCTAAACCTAACACTATCCTAGGGCTGATGCTAACCCTAACCCTAACCCTAACACTATCCTAGGGCTGATGTTAACCCTAACCCTAACACTATCCTAGGGCTGATGCTAACCCTAACCCTAACCCTAACACTCTCCTAGGCCTGATGCTAACCCTAAGCCTAACTCTATCCTAGGCCTGATGCTGACCCTAACCCTAACACTATCCTAGGGCTGATGCTAACCCTAACCCTAACCCTAACACTATCCTAGGCCTGATGCTAACCCTATCCCTAACCCTAAAACTCTCCTAGGGCTGAGGCTAACCCTAACCCTAACACTATCCTAGGGCTGATGCTAACCCTAACCCTAACCCTAACACTATCCTAGTGTTGATGCTAACCCTAACCCTAACACTATCCTACGGCTGATGCTAACCCTAACCCTAACCCTAACACTCTCCTAGGGCTGATGCTAACCCTAACCCTAACACTATCCTAGGGCTGATGCTAACCCTAACCCTAACCCTAACACTATCCTAGGGCTGATGCTAACCCTAACCCTAACCCTAACACTATCCTAGGCCTGATGCTAAACCTATCCCTAACCATAACACTGTCCTAGGGCTGATGCTAACCCTAACCCTAACACTATCCTAGGGCTGATGCTAACCCTAACCCTAACCCTAACACTATCCTAAGTCTGATGCTAACCCTAGCCCTCACACTATCCTAGGCCTGATGATAACCCTAACCCTAACCTTAACACTATCCTAGGGCTGATGCTAACCCTAACCCTAACACTATCCGAGGCCTGATGATAACCCTAACCCTAACCCTAACATTATCCTAGGGCTGATGCTAACCCTAACCCTAACACTATCCTAGGGCTGATGCTAACCCTAACGCTAACCCTAACACTATCCTTGAACTGATGCTAACCCTAACCCTAACCCTAACACTATCCTAGGCATGATGATAACCCTAACCCTAACCCTAACACTATCCTAGGGTTTATGTTAACCCTAACCCTAACACTATGCTAGGGCTGATGCTAACCCTAACCCTAACCCTAACACTATCCTAGGGCGGATGCTAACCCTAACCCTAACCCTAACACTATCCTAGGGCTGATGCTATCCGTAACACTAACACTATCCTAGGGCTGATGCTAACCCTAACCCTAACCCTAACACTATCCTAGGGCTGATGCTAACCCTAACCCTAACTCTAACACTATCTTAGGGCTGAGGCTAACCCTAACCCAAACACTATCCTACGGCTGATGCTAACCCTAACCCTAACCCTCACACTATCCTAAGGCTGATGCTAACCCTAACACTAACACTATCCTAGGCCTGGTGCTAACCCTAACCCTAACCCTAACACTGTCCTAGGGCTGATGCTAACCCTAACCCTAACACTATCCTAGGGCTGATGCTAACCCTAACCCTAACACTATTCTAGGGCTGATGCTAACCCTAACCCTAACCCTAACACTATCCTAGGGCTGATGCTAATCCTAACCCTAACACTATCCTAGGGCTGATGCTAACCCTAACCCTAACCCTAACACTATCCTAGGGCTGATGCTAACCCTAACCGTAACACTATCCTAGGGCTGATTCTAACCCTAACCCTAACCCTAACACTATCCTAGGGCTGATGCTAACCCTAACCATAACACTATCCTAGGGCTGATGCTAACCCTAACCCTAACCCTAACACTATCCTAGGGCTGATGCTAACCCTAACCCTAACACTATCGTAGGGCTGATGCTAACCCTAACCCTAACCGTAACACTATCCTAGGGCTGATGCTAACCCTAACCCTAACCCTAACACTATCCTAGAGCTGATGCTAACGCTAACCCTAACCCTAACCCTAACCCTGATACTATCCTAGGGCTGATGCTAACCCTAACCCTACACCTAACACTATGCTAGGTCTGATGCTAACCCTAAAACTAACACTATCCTAGGGCTGATGCTTACCCTACCCCTAACCCTAACACTATCCTAGGGCTGATGCTAACCCTAACCCTAAATCTAACACTATCCTAGGGCTGAGGCTAACCCTAACCCTAACACTATCCTACGGCTGATGCTAACCCCAACCCTAACCCTAACACTATCCTAAGGCTGATGCTAACCCTAACACTAACACTATCCTAGGTCTGGTGCTAACCCTAACCCTAACCCTAACACTATCCTAGAGCTGATGCTAACCCTAACCCTAGCACTATCCTAGGCCTGATGATAACCCTAACCCTAACCCTAACACTATCCTAGGGCTGATGCTAACCCTAACCCTAACACTATCCTAAGGCTGATGCTAACCCTAACCCTAACACTTACACTATCCTAGGGCTGATGCTAACCCTAAACCTAACCCTAACACTATCCTAGGTCTGATGCTAACCCTAAACCTAACACTATCCTAGGGCTGATGCTAACCCTAACGCTAAGCCTAACACTATCCTTGAACTGATGCTAACCCTAACCCTAACCCTAACACTATCCTAGGCCTCATGATAACCCTAACCCTAACCCTAACACTATCCTAGGGTTAATGGTAACCCTAACCCTAACACTATCCTAGGGCTGATGCTAACCCTAACCGTAACCCTAACACTATCCTAGGGCGGATGCTAACCCTAACCCTAACCCTAACACTATCCTAGGGCTGATGCTAACCCTAACACTAACACTATCCAAGGCTGATGCTAACCCTAACCCTAACCCTAGCACTATCCTAGGGCTGATGCTAAACCTAACCCTAACTCTAACACTATCTTAGGGCTCAGGTTAACCCTAACCCAAACACTATCCTACGGCTGATGCTAACCCTAACCCTAACCCTAACACTATCCTAAGGCTGATGCTAACCCTAACCCTAACACTATCCTGGGCCTGGTGCTAACCCTAACCCTAACCCTAACACTATCCTAGGGCTGATGCTAACCCTAACCCTAATACTATCCTAGGGTGATGCTAACCCTAACCCTAACCCTAACACTATCCTAGGGCTGATGCTAACCCTAACCCTAACCCTAACACTATCCTAGGGCTGATGCTAACCCTAACCCTAACACTATGCTAGGCCTGATGCTAACCCTAACCCTAACACTTACACTATCCAAGGGCTGATGCTAACACTAACCCTAACCCTAAGACTATCCTAGGTCTGATGCTAACCCTAAACCTATCACTATCCTAGGGCTGATGCTAACCCTAACCCTAACCCTATCACTATCCTAGTTCTGATGTTAACCCTAACCCTAACACTATCCTAGGGCTGATGCTAACCCTAACTCTAACCCTAACACTATCCTAGGCCTGATGCTAACCCTAACCCTAACACTATCCTAGGGCTGATGCTAACCCTAACCCTAACCCTAACACTATCCTAGGCCTGATGCTAACCCTATCCCTAACCCTAACACTCTCCTAGGGCTGAGGCTAACCCTAATCCTAACACTATCCTAGGGCTGATGCTAACCCTAACCCTAACCCTAACACTATCCTAGGGTTGATGCTAACCCTAACCCTAACACTATCCTAGGGCTGATGCTAACCCTAAACTTAACCCTAACACTATCCTAGGGCTGATGCTAATCCTAACCCTAACACTATCCTAGGGCTGATGCTAACCCTAAACCTAACCCTAACACTATCCTAGGGCTGATGCTAACCCTAACCCTAACACTATCCTAGGGCTGATTCTAACCATAACCCTAACACTAACACTATCCTAGGGCTGATGCTAACCCTAACCCTAACACTATCCTAGGGCTGATGCTAACCCTAACCCTAACCCTAACACTATCCTAGGGCTGATGCTAACCCTAACCCTAACACTATCCTAGGGCTGATACTAACCCTAACCCTAACCCTAACACTATCCTAGAGCTGATGCTAACGCTAACCCTAACCCTAACCCTAACCCTAATACTATCCTAGGGCTGATGCTAACCCTAACCCTACACCTAACACTATCCTAGGGCTGATGCTAACCCTAAAACTAACACTATCCTAGGGCTGATGCTAACCCTACCCCTAACCCTAACACTATCCTAGGGCTGATGCTAACCCTAACCCTAAATCTAACACTATCCTAGGGCTGAGGCTAACCCTAACCCTAACACTATCCTACGGCTGATGCTAACCCCAACCCTAACCCTAACACTATCCTAAGGCTGATGCTAACCCTAACACTAACACTATCCTAGGCCTGGTGCTAACCCTAACCCTAACCCTAACACTATCCTAGGGCTGATGCTAACCCTAACCCTAACACTATCCTAGGCCTGATGCTAACCCTAACCCTAACCCTAACACTATCGTAGGGCTGATGCTAACCCTAACCCTAACCCTAACACTATCCTAGAGCTGATGCTAACCCTAACCCTAACCCTAACCCTAACCCTAATACTATCCTAGGGCTGATGCTAACCCTAACCCTAACACTATCCTAGGCCTGATGCTAACCCTAACCCTAACCCTAACACTATCCTAGGGCTGATGCTAACCCTAACCCTAACACTATTCTAGGGCTGATGCTAACCCTAACCCTAACCCTAACACTATCGTAGGGCTGATGCTAACCCTAACCCTAACCCTAACACTATCCTAGAGCTGATGCTAACCCTAACCCTTACCCTAACCCTAACCCATAATACTATCCTAGGGCTGATGCTAACCCTAACCCTAACGCTAACACTATCCTAGGGCTGATGCTAACCCAAAACCTAACCCTAACACTATCCTAGGACTGATGCTAACACTAACCCTAACTCTAACACTATCCTAGGGCTGAGGCTAAACCTAACCCTAACACTATCCTACAGCTGATGCTAACCCTAACCCTAACCCTAACACTATCCTAAGGCTGATAATAACCCTAATACTAACACTATCCTAGGCCTGGTGCCTACCCTAACCCTAACCCTAACACTATTCTAGGGCTGATGCTAACCCTAACCCTAATAATATCCTAGGGCTGATGCTAACCTTAACCCTAACACTAACACTATCCTAGGGCTGATGCTAACCCTAACCCTAACCCTAACACTATCCTAGGGCTGATGCTAACCCTAACCCTAACCCTAACACTATCCTAGGGCTGATGCTAACCCTAACACTAACAATATCCTAGGCCTGATGATATCCATAACCCTAAACCTAACACTATCCTACGGCTGATGGTAACCCTAACCATAACCCTAACACTATCCTAAGGCTGATGCTAACCCTAACACTAACACTATCCTGGGCCTGGTGCTAACCCTAACCCTAACCCTAACACTATACTAGGGCTGATGCTATCCCTAACCCTAATACTATCCTAGGGCTGATGCTAACCCTAACCCTAACCCTAACACTATCCTAGGGCTGATGCTAACCCTAACCCTAACCCTAACACTATCCTAGGGCTGATGCTAACCCTAAACCTAAGACTATCCTAAGCCTGATGCTAACCCTAACCCTAACACTAACACTATCCTAGGGCTGATGCTAACCCTAACCCTAACCCTAACACTATCCTAGGTCTGATGCTAACCCTAAACCTAACACTATCCTAGGGCTGATGCTAACCCTAACCCTAACCCTAACACTATCCTAGGGCTGATGTTAACTCTAACCCTAACACTATCCTAGGGCTGATGCTAACCCTAACCCTAACCCTAACACTCTCCTAGGGCTGATGCTAACCCTAAGCCTAACACTATCCTAGGCCTGATGCTAACCCTAACCCTAACACTATCCTAGGGCTGATGCTAACCCTAACCCTAACCCTAACACTATCCTAGGCCTGATGCTAACCCTATCCCTAACCCTGAAACTCTCCTAGGGCTGAGGCTAACCCTAACCCTAACACTATCCTAGGGCTGATGCTAACCCTAACCCTAACCCTAACACTATCCTAGTGTTGATGCTAACCCTAACCCTAACACTATCCTAGGGCTGATGCTAACCCTAACCCTAACCCTAACACTCTCCTAGGGCTGATGCTAACCCTAACCCTAACACTATCCTAGGGCTGATGCTAACCCTAACCCTAACCCTAACACTATCCTAGGGCTGATGCTAACCCTAACCCTAACCCTAACACTATCCTAGGCCTGATGCTAAACCTATCCCTAACCATAACACTGTCCTAGGGCTGATGCTAACCCTAACCCTAACACTATCCTAGGGCTGATGCTAACCCTAACCCTAACCCTAACACTATCCTAAGTCTGATGCTAACCCTAGCCCTCACACTATCCTAGGCCTGATGATAACCCTAACCCTAACCTTAACACTATCCTAGGGCTGATGCTAACCCTAACCCTATCCGTAACACTATCCTAGAGCTGATGCTAACCCTAACCCTAACACTATCCGAGGCCTGATGATAACCCTAACCCTAACCCTAACATTATCCTAGGGCTGATGCTAACCCTAACCCTAACACTATCCTAGGGCTGATGCTAACCCTAACGCTAACCCTAACACTATCCTTGAACTGATGCTAACCCTAACCCTAACCCTAACACTATCCTAGGCATGATGATAACCCTAACGCTAACCCTAACACTATCCTAGGGTTTATGTTAACCCTAACCCTAACACTATGCTAGGGCTGATGCTAACCCTAACCCTAACCCTAACACTATCCTAGGGTGGATGCTAACCCTAACCCTAACCCTAACACTATCCTAGGGCTGATGCTATCCGTAACACTAACACTATCCTAGGGCTGATGCTAACCCTAACCCTAACCCTAACACTATCCTAGGGCTGATGCTAACCCTAACCCTAACTCTAACACTATCTTAGGGCTGAGGCTAACCCTAACCCAAACACTATCCTACGGCTGATGCTAACCCTAACCCTAACCCTCACACTATCCTAAGGCTGATGCTAACCCTAACACTAACACTATCGTAGGCCTGGTGCTAACCCTAACCCTAACCCTAACACTGTCCTAGGGCTGATGCTAACCCTAACCCTAATACTATCCTAGGGCTGATGCTAACGCTAACCCTAACACTAACACTATCCTAGGGCTGATGCTAACCCTATCTCTAACCCTAACACTATCCTAGGGCTGATGCTAACCCTAACCCTAACACTATCCTAGGCCTGATGCTAACCCTAACCCTAACACTATCATAGGGCTGATGCTAACAATAACCCTAACCCTAACACTATCCTAGGCCTGATGCTAACCCTATCCCTAACCCTAACACTCTCCTAGGGCTGAGGCTAACGCTAACCCAAACACTATCCTAGGGCTGATGCTAACCCTAACCCTAACCCTAACACTATCCTAGGGTTGATGCTAACCCTAAACCTAACACTATCCTAGGGCTGATGCTAACCCTAACCCTAACCCTAACACTATCCTAGGGCTGATGCTAACCCTAACTCTAACATTATCCTAGGGCTGATGCTAACCCTAACCCTAACCCTAACACTATCCTAGGGCTGATGCTAACCCTAACCCTAATATTATCCTAGGGCTGATGCTAACCCTAACCCTAACCCTAACACTATCCTAGGGCTGATGCTAACACTAACCCTAACCCTAACACTATCCTAGGGCTGATGCTAACCCTAAACCTAAGACTATCCTAAGCCTGATGCTAACCCTAACCCTAACACTAACACTATCCTAGGGCTGATGCTAACCCTAACCCTAACCCTAACACTATCCTAGGTCTGATGCTAACCCTAAACCTAACACTATCCTAGGGCTGATGCTAACCCTAACCCTAACCCTAACACTATCCTAGGGCTGATGTTAACCCTAACCCTAACACTATCCTAGGGCTGATGCTAACCCTAACCCTAACCCTAACACTCTCCTAGGGCTGATGCTAACCCTAAGCCTAACTCTATCCTAGGCCTGATGCTAACCCTAACCCTAACACTATCCTAGGGCTGATGCTAACCCTAACCCTAACCCTAACACTATCCTAGGCCTGATGCTAACCCTATCCCTAACCCTAAAACTCTCCTAGGGCTGAGGCTAACCCTAACCCTAACACTATCCTAGGGCTGATGCTAACCCTAACCCTAACCCTAACACTATCCTAGTGTTGATGCTAACCCTAACCCTAACACTATCCTAGGGCTGATGCTAACCCTAACCCTAACCCTAACACTCTCCTAGGGCTGATGCTAACCCTAACCCTAACACTATCCTAGGGCTGATGCTAACCCTAACCCTAACCCTAACACTATCCTAGGGCTGATGCTAACCCTAACCCTAGCCCTAACACTATCCTAGGCCTGATGCTAAACCTATCCCTAACCATAACACTGTCCTAGGGCTGATGCTAACCCTAACCCTAACACTATCCTAGGGCTGATGCTAACCCTAACCCTAACCCTAACACTATCCTAAGTCTGATGCTAACCCTAGCCCTCACACTATCCTAGGCCTGATGATAACCCTAACCCTAACCTTAACACTATCCTAGGGCTGATGCTAACCCTAACCCTAACACTATCCGAGGCCTGATGATAACCCTATCCCTAACCCTAACATTATCCTAGGGCTGATGCTAACCCTAACCCTAACACTATCCTAGGGCTGATGCTAACCCTAACGCTAACCCTAACACTATCCTTGAACTGATGCTAACCCTAACCCTAACCCTAACACTATCCTAGGCATGATGATAACCCTAACCCTAACCCTAACACTATCCTAGGGTTTATGTTAACCCTAACCCTAACACTATGCTAGGGCTGATGCTAACCCTAACCCTAACCCTAACACTATCCTAGGGCGGATGCTAACCCTAACCCTAACCCTAACACTATCCTAGGGCTGATGCTATCCGTAACACTAACACTATCCTAGGGCTGATGCTAACCCTAACCCTAACCCTAACACTATCCTAGGGCTGATGCTAACCCTAACCCTAACTCTAACACTATCTTAGGGCTGAGGCTAACCCTAACCCAAACACTATCCTACGGCTGATGCTAACCCTAACCCTAACCCTCACACTATCCTAAGGCTGATGCTAACCCTAACACTAACACTATCCTAGGCCTGGTGCTAACCCTAACCCTAACCCTAACACTGTAATAGGGCTGATGCTAACCCTAACCCTAACACTACCCTAGGGCTGATGCTAACCCTAACCCTAACACTATCCTAGGGCTGATGCTAACCCTAACCCTAACCCTAACACTATCCTAGGGCTGATGCTAACCCTAACCGTAACACTATCCTAGGGCTGATTCTAACCCTAACCCTAACCCTAACACTATCCTAGGGCTGATGCTAACCCTAACCATAACACTATCCTAGGGCTGATGCTAACCCTAACCCTAACCCTAACACTATCCTAGGGCTGATGCTAACCCTAACCCTAACACTATCGTAGGGCTGATGCTAACCCTAACCCTAACCGTAACACTATCCTAGGGCTGATGCTAACCCTAACCCTAACCCTAACACTATCCTAGAGCTGATGCTAACGCTAACCCTAACCCTAACCCTAACCCTGATACTATCCTAGGGCTGATGCTAACCCTAACCCTACACCTAACACTATGCTAGGTCTGATGCTAACCCTAAAACTAACACTATCCTAGGGCTGATGCTTACCCTACCCCTAACCCTAACACTATCCTAGGGCTGATGCTAACCCTAACCCTAAATCTAACACTATCCTAGGGCTGAGGCTAACCCTAACCCTAACACTATCCTACGGCTGATGCTAACCCCAACCCTAACCCTAACACTATCCTAAGGCTGATGCTAACCCTAACACTAACACTATCCTAGGTCTGGTGCTAACCCTAACCCTAACCCTAACACTATCCTAGAGCTGATGCTAACCCTAACCCTAGCACTATCCTAGGCCTGATGATAACCCTAACCCTAACCCTAACACTATCCTAGGGCTGATGCTAACCCTAACCCTAAAACTATCCTAAGGCTGATGCTAACCCTAACCCTAACCCTAACACTATCCTAGGGCTGATGCTAACCCTAACGCTAAGCCTAACACTATCCTTGAACTGATGCTAACCCTAACCCTAACCCTAACAGTATCCTAGGCCTCATGATAACCCTAACCCTAACCCTAACACTATCCTAGGGTTTATGGTAACCCTAACCCTAACACTATCCTAGGGCTGATGCTAACCCTAACCGTAACCCTAACACTATCCTAGGGCGGATGCTAACCCTAACCCTAACCCTAACACTATCCTAGGGCTGATGCTAACCCTAACACTAACACTATCCTAGGGCTGATGCTAACCCTAACCCTAACCCTAGCACTATCCTAGGGCTGATGCTAAACCTAACCCTAACTCTAACACTATCTTAGGGCTCAGGTTAACCCTAACCCAAACACTATCCTACGGCTGATGCTAACCCTAACCCTAACCCTAACACTATCCTAAGGCTGATGCTAACCCTAACCCTAACACTATCCTGGGCCTGGTGCTAACCCTAACCCTAACCCTAACACTATCCTAGGGCTGATGCTAACCCTAACCCTAATACTATCCTAGGGCTGATGCTAACCCTAACCCTAACCCTAACACTATCCTAGAGCTGATGCTAACCCTAACCCTAACCCTAACACTATCCTAGGGCTGATGCTAACCCTAACCCTAACACTATCCTAGGCCTGATGCTAACCCTAACCCTAACACTTACAGTATCCTAGGGCTGATGCTAACACTAACCCTAACCCTAAGACTATCCTAGGTCTGATGCTAACCCTAAACCTAACACTATCCTAGGGCTGATGCTAACCCTAACCCTAACCCTATCACTATCCTAGTTCTGATGTTAACCCTAACCCTAACACTATCCTAGGGCTGATGCTAACCCTAACTCTAACGCTAACACTCTCCTAGGGCTGATGCTAACCCTAAACCTAACACTATCCTAGGCCTGATGCTAACCCTAACGCTAACACTATCCTAGGGCTGATGCTAACCCTAACCCAAACCCTAACACTATCCTAGGCCTGATGCTAACCCTATCCCTAACCCTAACACTCTCCTAGGGTTGAGGCTAACCCTATTCCTAACACTATCCTAGGGCTGATGCTAACCCTAACCCTAACCCTAACACTATCCTAGGGTTGATGCTAACCCTAACCCTAACACTATCCTAGGGCTGATGCTAACCCTAAACTTAACCCTAACACTATCCTAGGGCTGATGCTAATCCTAACCCTAACACTATCCTAGGGCTGATGCTAACCCTAAACCTAACCCTAACACTATCCTAGGGCTGATGCTAACCCTAACCCTAACACTATCCTAGGGCTGATTCTAACCATAACCCTAACACTAACACTATCCTAGGGCTGATGCTAACCCTAACCCTAACACTATCCTAGGGCTGATGCTAACCCTAACCCTAACCCTAACACTATCCTAGGGCTGATGCTAACCCTAACCCTAACACTATCCTAGGGCTGATACTAACCCTAACCCTAACCCTAACACTATCCTAGAGCTGATGCTAACGCTAACCCTAACCCTAACCCTAACCCTAATACTATCCTAGGGCTGATGCTAACCCTAACCCTACACCTAACACTATCCTAGGGCTGATGCTAACCCTAAAACTAACACTATCCTAGGGCTGATGCTAACCCTACCCCTAACCCTAACACTATCCTAGGGCTGATGCTAACCCTAACCCTAACACTATCCTAGGCCTGATGCTAACCCTAACCCTAACACTTACAGTATCCTAGGGCTGATGCTAACACTAACCCTAACCCTAAGACTATCCTAGGTCTGATGCTAACCCTAAACCTAACACTATCCTAGGGCTGATGCTAACCCTAACCCTAACCCTATCACTATCCTAGTTCTGATGTTAACCCTAACCCTAACACTATCCTAGGGCTGATGCTAACCCTAACTCTAACGCTAACACTCTCCTAGGGCTGATGCTAACCCTAAACCTAACACTATCCTAGGCCTGATGCTAACCCTAACGCTAACACTATCCTAGGGCTGATGCTAACCCTAACCCAAACCCTAACACTATCCTAGGCCTGATGCTAACCCTATCCCTAACCCTAACACTCTCCTAGGGTTGAGGCTAACCCTATTCCTAACACTATCCTAGGGCTGATGCTAACCCTAACCCTAACCCTAACACTATCCTAGGGTTGATGCTAACCCTAACCCTAACACTATCCTAGGGCTGATGCTAACCCTAAACTTAACCCTAACACTATCCTAGGGCTGATGCTAATCCTAACCCTAACACTATCCTAGGGCTGATGCTAACCCTAAACCTAACCCTAACACTATCCTAGGGCTGATGCTAACCCTAACCCTAACACTATCCTAGGGCTGATTCTAACCATAACCCTAACACTAACACTATCCTAGGGCTGATGCTAACCCTAACCCTAACACTATCCTAGGGCTGATGCTAACCCTAACCCTAACCCTAACACTATCCTAGGGCTGATGCTAACCCTAACCCTAACACTATCCTAGGGCTGATACTAACCCTAACCCTAACCCTAACACTATCCTAGAGCTGATGCTAACGCTAACCCTAACCCTAACCCTAACCCTAATACTATCCTAGGGCTGATGCTAACCCTAACCCTACACCTAACACTATCCTAGGGCTGATGCTAACCCTAAAACTAACACTATCCTAGGGCTGATGCTAACCCTACCCCTAACCCTAACACTATCCTAGGGCTGATGCTAACCCTAACCCTAAATCTAACACTATCCTAGGGCTGAGGCTAACCCTAACCCTAACACTATCCTACGGCTGATGCTAACCCCAACCCTAACCCTAACACTATCCTAAGGCTGATGCTAACCCTAACACTAACACTATCCTAGGCCTGGTGCTAACCCTAACCCTAACCCTAACACTATCCTAGGGCTGATGCTAACCCTAACCCTAACACTATCCTAGGCCTGATGCTAACCCTAACCCTAACCCTAACACTATCGTAGGGCTGATGCTAACCCTAACCCTAACCCTAACACTATCCTAGAGCTGATGCTAACCCTAACCCTAACCCTAACCCTAACCCTAATACTATCCTAGGGCTGATGCTAACCCTAACCCTAACACTATCCTAGGCCTGATGCTAACCCTAACCCTAACCCTAACACTATCCTAGGGCTGATGCTAACCCTAACCCTAACACTATTCTAGGGCTGATGCTAACCCTAACCCTAACCCTAACACTATCGTAGGGCTGATGCTAACCCTAACCCTAACCCTAACACTATCCTAGAGCTGATGCTAACCCTAACCCTTACCCTAACCCTAACCCATAATACTATCCTAGGGCTGATGCTAACCCTAACCCTAACGCTAACACTATCCTAGGGCTGATGCTAACCCAAAACCTAACCCTAACACTATCCTAGGACTGATGCTAACACTAACCCTAACTCTAACACTATCCTAGGGCTGAGGCTAAACCTAACCCTAACACTATCCTACAGCTGATGCTAACCCTAACCCTAACCCTAACACTATCCTAAGGCTGATAATAACCCTAATACTAACACTATCCTAGGCCTGGTGCCTACCCTAACCCTAACCCTAACACTATTCTAGGGCTGATGCTAACCCTAACCCTAATAATATCCTAGGGCTGATGCTAACCTTAACCCTAACCCTAACACTATCCTAGGGCTGATGCTAACCCTAACCCTAACCCTAACACTATCCTAGGGCTGATGCTAACCCTAACCCTAACCCTAACACTATCCTAGGGCTGATGCTAACCCTAACACTAACAATATCCTAGGCCTGATGATATCCATAACCCTAAACCTAACACTATCCTACGGCTGATGGTAACCCTAACCATAACCCTAACACTATCCTAAGGCTGATGCTAACCCTAACACTAACACTATCCTGGGCCTGGTGCTAACCCTAACCCTAACCCTAACACTATCCTAGGGCTGATGCTAACCCTAACCCTAATACTATCCTAGGGCTGATGCTAACCCTAACCCTAACCCTAACACTATCCTAGGGCTGATGCTAACCCTAACCCTAACCCTAACACTATCCTAGGGCTGATGCTAACCCTAAACCTAAGACTATCCTAAGCCTGATGCTAACCCTAACCCTAACACTAACACTATCCTAGGGCTGATGCTAACCCTAACCCTAACCCTAACACTATCCTAGGTCTGATGCTAACCCTAAACCTAACACTATCCTAGGGCTGATGCTAACCCTAACCCTAACCCTAACACTATCCTAGGGCTGATGTTAACTCTAACCCTAACACTATCCTAGGGCTGATGCTAACCCTAACCCTAACCCTAACACTCTCCTAGGGCTGATGCTAACCCTAAGCCTAACACTATCCTAGGCCTGATGCTAACCCTAACCCTAACACTATCCTAGGGCTGATGCTAACCCTAACCCTAACCCTAACACTATCCTAGGCCTGATGCTAACCCTATCCCTAACCCTAAAACTCTCCTAGGGCTGAGGCTAACCCTAACCCTAACACTATCCTAGGGCTGATGCTAACCCTAACCCTAACCCTAACACTATCCTAGTGTTGATGCTAACCCTAACCCTAACACTATCCTAGGGCTGATGCTAACCCTAACCCTAACCCTAACACTCTCCTAGGGCTGATGCTAACCCTAACCCTAACACTATCCTAGGGCTGATGATAACCCTAACCCTAACCCTAACACTATCCTAGGGCTGATGCTAACCCTAACCCTAACCCTAACACTATCCTAGGCCTGATGCTAAACCTATCCCTAACCATAACACTGTCCTAGGGCTGATGCTAACCCTAACCCTAACACTATCCTAGGGCTGATGCTAACCCTAACCCTAACCCTAACACTATCCTAAGTCTGATGCTAACCCTAGCCCTCACACTATCCTAGGCCTGATGATAACCCTAACCCTAACCTTAACACTATCCTAGGGCTGATACTAACCCTAACCCTATCCGCAACACTATCCTAGAGCTGATGCTAACCCTAACCCTAACACTATCCGAGGCCTGATGATAACCCTAACCCTAACCCTAACATTATCCTAGGGCTGATGCTAACCCTAACCCTAACACTATCCTAGGGCTGATGCTAACCCTAACGCTAACCCTAACACTATCCTTGAACTGATGCTAACCCTAACCCTAACCCTAACACTATCCTAGGCATGATGATAACCCTAACCCTAACCCTAACACTATCCTAGGGTTTATGTTAACCCTAACCCTAACACTATCCTAGGGCTGATGCTAACCCTAACCCTAACCCTAACACTATCCTAGGGCGGATGCTAACCCTAACCCTAACCCTAACACTATCCTAGGGCTGATGCTAACCCTAACACTAACACTATCCTAGGGCTGATGCTAACCCTAACCCTAACCCTAACACTATCCTAGGGCTGATGCTAACCCTAACCCTAACTCTAACACTGTCTTAGGGCTGAGGCTAACCCTAACCCAAACACTATCCTACGGCTGATGCTAACCCTAACCCTAACCCTCACACTATCCTAAGGCTGATGCTAACCCTAACACTAACACTATCCTAGGCCTGGTGCTAACCCTAACCCTAACCCTAACACTGTCCTAGGGCTGATGCTAACCCTAAACCTAATACTATCCTAGGGCTGATGCTAACGCTAACCCTAACACTAACACTATCCTAGGGCTGATGCTAACCCTATCCCTAACCCTAACACTATCCTAAGGCTGATGCTAACCCTAACCCTAACACTATCCTAGGCCTGATGCTAACCCTAACCCTAACACTATCATAGGGCTGATGCTAACAATAACCCTATCCCTAACACTATCCCAGGCCTGATGCTAACCCTATCCCTAACCCTAACACTCTCCTAGGGCTGAGGTTAACGCTAACCCAAACACTATCCTAGGGCTGATGCTAACCCTAACCCTAACCCTAACACTATCCTAGGGTTGATGCTAACCCTAAACCTAACACTATCCTAGGGCTGATGCTAACCCTAACCCTAACCCTAACACTATCCTAGGGCTGATGCTAACCCTAACTCTAACATTATCCTAGGGCTGATGCTAACCCTAACCCTAACCCTAACACTATCCTAGGGCTGATGCTAACCCTAACCCTAACACTATCATAGGGCTGATGCTAACCCTAACCCTAACCCTAACACTATCCAAGTCTCATGCTAACCCTAGCCCTCACACTATCCTAGGCCTGATGATAACACTAACCCTAACCTTAACACTATCCTAGGGCTGATGCTAACCCTAACCCTAACCCTAACACTATCCTAGGGCTGATGCTAACCCTAACCCTAACCCTAACACTCTCCTAGGGCTGATGCTAACCCTAAGCCTAACACTATCCTAGGCCTGATGCTAACCCTAACCCTAACACTATCCTAGGGCTGATGCTAACCCTAACCCTAACCCTAACACTATCTTAGGCCTGATGCTAACCCTATCCCTAACCCTAAAACTCTCCTAGGGCTGAGGCTAACCCTAACCCTAACACTATCCTAGGGCTGATGCTAACCCTAACCCTAACCCTAACACTATCCTAGTGTTGATGCTAACCCTAACCCTAACACTATCCTAGGGCTGATGCTAACCCTAACCCTAACCCTAACACTCTCCTAGGGCTGATGCTAACCCTAACCCTAACACTATCCTAGGCCTGATGCTAAACCTATCCCTAACCATAACACTGTCCTAGGGCTGATGCTAATCCTAACCCTAACACTATCCTAGGGCTGATGCTAACCCTAACCCTAACCCTAACACTATCCTAAGTCTGATGCTAACCCTAGCCCTCACACTATCCTAGGCCTGATGATAACCCTAACCCTAACCTTAACACTATCCTAGGGCTGATGCTAACCCTAATCCTATCCGTAACACTATCCTAGAGCTGATGCTAACCCTAACCCTAACACTATCCGAGGCCTGATGATAACCCTAACCCTAACCCTAACATTATCTTAGGGCTGATGCTAACCCTAACCCTAACACTGTCCTAGGGCTGATGCCAACCCTAACGCTAACCCTAACACTATCCTTGAACTGATGCTAACCCTAACCCTAACCCTAACACTATCCTAGGCATGATGATAACCCTAACCCTAACCCTTACACTATCCTAGGGTTTATGTTAACCCTAACCCTAACACTATCCTAGGGCTGATGCTAACCCTAACCCTAACCCTAACACTATCCTAGGGCGGATGCTAACCCTAACCCTAACCCTAACACTATCCTAGGGCTGATGCTAACCCTAACACTAACACTATCCTAGGGCTGATGCTAACCCTAACCCTAACCCTAACACTATCCTAGGGCTGATGCTAACCCTAACCCTAACTCTAACACTATCTTAGGGCTGAGGCTAACCCTAACCCAAACACTATCCTACGGCTGATGCTAACCCTAACCCTAACCCTCACACTATCCTAAGGCTGATGCTAACCCTAACACTAACACTATCCTAGGCCTGGTGCTAACCCTAACCCTAACCCTAACACTGTCCTAGGGCTGATGCTAACCCTAACCCTAATACTATCCTAGGGCTGATGCTAACGCTAACCCTAACACTAACACTATCCTAGGGCTGATGCTAACGCTAACCCTAACACTATCCTAGGGCTGATGCTAACCCTAACCCTAACCCTAACACTATCCTAGGGCTGATGTTAACCCTAACCCTAACACTATCCTAGGGCTGATGATAACCCTAACCCTAACCCTAACACTATCCTAGGGCTGATGATAACCCTAACCCTAACCCTAACACTATCCTAGGCCTGATGCTAAACCTATCCCTAACCATAACACTGTCCTAGGGCTGATGCTAACCCTAACCCTAACACTATCCTAGGGCTGATGCTAACCCTATCCCTAACCCTAACACTCTCCTAGGGCTGATGCTAACCCTAAGCCTAACACTATCCTAGGCCTGATGCTAACCCTAACCCTAACACTATCCTAGGGCTGATGCTAACCCTAACCCTAACCCTAACACTATCCTAGGCCTGATGCTAACCCTATCCCTAACCCTAAAACTCTCCTAGGGCTGAGGCTAACCCTAACCCTAACACTATCCTAGGGCTGATGCTAACCCTAACCCTAACCCTAACACTATCCTAGTGTTGATGCTAACCCTAACCCTAACACTATCCTAGGGCTGATGCTAACCCTAACCCTAACCCTAACACTCTCCTAGGGCTGATGCTAACCCTAACCCTAACACTATCCTAGGGCTGATGCTAACTCTAACCCTAACCCTAACACTATCCTAGGCCTGATGCTAAACCTATGCCTAACCATAACACTGTCCTAGGGCTGATCCTAACCCTAACCCTAACACTATCCTAGGGCTGATGCTAACCCTAACCCTAACCCTAACACTATCCTAAGTCTGATGCTAACCCTAGCCCTCACACTATCCTAGGCCTGATGATAACCCTAACCCTAACCTTAACACTATCCTAGGGCTGATGCTAACCCTAACCCTATCCGTAACACTATCCTAGAGCTGATGCTAACCCTAACCCTAACACTATCCGAGGCCTGATGATAACCCTAACCCTAACCCTAACATTATCCTAGGGCTGATGCTAACCCTAACCCTAACACTGTCCTAGGGCTGATGCTAACCCTAACGCTAACCCTAACACTATCCTTGAACTGATGCTAACCCTAACCCTAACCCTAACACTATCCTAGGCATGATGATAACCCTAACCCTAACCCTAACACTATCCTAGGGTTTATGTTAACCCTAACCCTAACACTATCCAAGGGCTGATGCTAACCCTAACCCTAACCCTAACACTATCCTAGGGCGGATGCTAACCATAACCCTAACCCTAACACTATCCTAGGGCTGATGCTAACCCTAACACTAACACTATCCTAGGGCTGATGCTAACCCTAACCCTAACCCTAACACTATCCTAGGGCTGATGCTAACCCTAACCCTAACTCTAACACTATCTTAGGGCTGAGGCTAACCCTAACCCAAACACTATCCTACGGCTGATGCTAACCCTAACCCTAACCCTCACACTATCCTAAGGCTGATGCTAACCCTAACACTAACACTATCCTAGGCCTGGTGCTAACCCTAACCCTATCCCTAACACTGTCCTAGGGCTGATGCTAACCCTAACCCTAATACAATCCTAGGGCTGATGCTAACGCTAACCCTAACACTAACACTATCCTAGGGCTGATGCTAACGCTAACCCTAACACTATCCTAGGGCTGATGCTAACCCTAACCCTAACACTATCCTAGGCCTGATGCTAACCCTAACCCTAACACTATCATAGGGCTGATGCTAACAATAACCCTAACCCTAATACTATCCTAAGCCTGATGCTAACCCTATCCCTAACCCTAACACTCTCCTAGGGCTGAGGCTAACGCTTACCCAAACACTATCCTAGGGCTGATGCTAACCCTAACCCTAACCCTAACACTATCCTAGGGTTGATGCTAACCCTAAAGCTAACACTATCCTAGGGCTGATGCTAACCCTAACCCTAACCCTAACACTATCCTAGGGCTGATGCTAACCCTAAATCTAACATTATCCTAGGGCTGATGCTAACCCTAACCCTAACCCTAACACTATCCTAGGGCTGATGCTAACCCTAACCCTAACACTATCCTAGGGCTGATGCTAACCCTAACCCTAACCCTAACACTATCCAAGTCTGATGCTAACCCTAGCCCTCACACTATCCTAGGCCTGATGATAACACGAACCCTAACCTTAACACTATCCTAGGGCTGATGCTAACCCTAACCCTAACCCTAACACTATCCTAGAGCTGATGCTAACCCTAACCCTAGCACTATCCTAGGCCTGATGATAACCCTAACCCTAACCCTAACACTATCCTAGGGCTGATGCTAACCCTAACCCTAACACTATCCTAGGGCTGATGCTAACCCTAACCCTAACCCTAACACTATCCTAGGGCTGATGCTAACCCTAACGCTAAGCCTAACACTATACTTCAACTGATGATAACCCTAACCCTAACCCTAACTCTATCCTAGGCCTGATGATAACCCTAAACCTAACCCTAACACTATCCTAGGGTTTATGTTAACCCTAACCCTAACACTATCCTAAGGCTGATGCTAACCCTAACCCTAACCCTAACACTATCCTAGGGCGGATGCTAACCCTAACCCTAACACTATCCTAGGGCTGATGCTAACCCTAACCCTAACCCTAACACTATCCTAGGGCTGATGCTAACCCTAAACCTAACTCTAACACTACCTTAGGGATGAGGTTAACCCTAACCCAAACACTATCCTACGGCTGATGCTAACCCTAACCCTAACCCTAACACTATGCTAAGGCTGATGCTAACCCTAACACTAACACTATCCTAGGCCTGGTGCTAACCCTAACCCTATCCCTAACACTGTCCTAGGGCTGATGCTAACCCTAACCCTAATACTATCCTAGGGCTGATGCTAACGCTAACCCTAACACTAACACTATCCTAGGGCTGATGCTAACGCTAACCCTAACACTATCCTAGGGCTGATGCTAACCCTAACCCTAACACTATCCTAGGACTGATGCTAACCCTAACCCTAACACTATCATAGGGCTGATGCTAACAATAACCCTAACCCTAACACTATCCTAAGCCTGATGCTAACCCTATCCCTAACCCTAACACTCTCCTAGGGCTGAGGCTAACGCTAACCCAAACACTATCCTAGGGCTGATGCTAACCCTAACCCTAACGCTAACACTATCCTAGGGTTGATGCTAACCCTAAAGCTAACACTATCCTAGGGCTGATGCTAACCCTAACCCTAACCCTAACACTATCCTAGGGCTGATGCTAACCCTAACTCTAACATTATCCTAGGGCTGATGCTAACCCTAACCCTAACCCTAACACTATCCTAGGGCTGATGCTAACCCTAACCCTAACACTATCCTAGGGCTGATGCTAACCCTAACCCTAACCCTAACACTATCCAAGTCTGATGCTAACCCTAGCCCTCACACTATCCTAGGCCTGATGATAACACGAACCCTAACCTTAACACTATCCTAGGGCTGATGCTAACCCTAACCCTAACCCTAACACTATCCTAGAGCTGATGCTAACCCTAACCCTAGCACTATCCTAGGCCTGATGATAACCCTAACCCTAACCCTAACACTATCCTAGGGCTGATGCTAACCCTAACCCTAACACTATCCTAGGGCTGATGCTAACCCTAACCCTAACCCTAACACTATCCTAGGGCTGATGCTAACCCTAACGCTAAGCCTAACACTATACTTCAACTGATGATAACCCTAACCCTAACCCTAACTCTATCCTAGGCCTGATGATAACCCTAAACCTAACCCTAACACTATCCTAGGGTTTATGTTAACCCTAACCCTAACACTATCCTAAGGCTGATGCTAACCCTAACCCTAACCCTAACACTATCCTAGGGCGGATGCTAACCCTAACCCTAACACTATCCTAGGGCTGATGCTAACCCTAACCCTAACCCTAACACTATCCTAGGGCTGATGCTAACCCTAAACCTAACTCTAACACTATCTTAGGGATGAGGTTAACCCTAACCCAAACACTATCCTACGGCTGATGCTAACCCTAACCCTAACCCTAACACTATCCTAGGGCTGATGCTAACCCTAACCCTAATACTATCCTAGGGCTGATGCTAACCCTATCCCTAACCCTAACACTATCCTAGGGCTGATGCTAACCCTAACCCTAACCCTAACACTATCCTAGGGCTGATGTTAACCCTAACCCTAACACTATCCTAGGGCTGATGCTAACCCTAACTCTAACCCTAACACTATCCTAGGGCTGATGCTAACCCTAAACCTAACACTATCCTAGGCCTGATGCTAACCCTAACCCTAACACTATCCTAGGCCTGATGCTAACCCTATCCTTAACCCTAACACTCTCCTAGGGCTGAGGCTAACCCTAACCCTAACACTATCCTAGGGCTGATGCTAACCCTAACCCTAACCCTAACACTATCCTAGGGTTGATGCTAACCCTAACCCTAACACTATCCTAGGGCTGATGCTAACCCTAACCCTAACCCTAACACTATCCTAGGGCTGATGCTAAAGCTAACCCTAACACTATCCTAGGGCTGATGCTAACCCTAACCCTAACCCTAACACTATCCTAGGGCTGATGCTAACCCTAACCGTAACACTATCCTAGGGCTGATTCTAACCCTAACCCTAACCCTAACACTATCCTAGGGCTGATGCTAACCCTAACCATAACACTATCCTAGGGCTGATGCTAACCCTAACCCTAACCCTAACAATATCCTAGGGCTGATGCTAACCCTAACCCTAACACTATCGTAGGGCTGATGCTAACCCTAACCCTAACCGTAACACTATCCTAGGGCTGATGCTAACCCTAACCCTAACCCTAACACTATCCTAGGGCTGATGCTAACCCTAACGCTAAGCCTAACACTATACTTCAACTGATGATAACCCTAACCCTAACCCTAACTCTATCCTAGGCCTGATGATAACCCTAAACCTAACCCTAACACTATCCTAGGGTTTATGTTAACCCTAACCCTAACACTATCCTAAGGCTGATGCTAACCCTAACCCTAACCCTAACACTATCCTAGGGCGGATGCTAACCCTAACCCTAACCCTAACACTATCCTAGGGCTGATGCTAACCCTAACACTAACACTATCCTAGGGCTGATGCTAACCCTAACCCTAACCCTAACACTATCCTAGGGCTGATGCTAACCCTAACCCTAACTCTAACACTATCTTAGGGATGAGGTTAACCCTAACCCAAACACTATCCTACGGCTGATGCTAACCCTAACCCTAACCCTAACACTATCCTAAGGCTGATGCTAACCCTAACCCTAATACTATCCTAGGGCTGATGCTAACCCTATCCCTAACCCTAACACTATCCTAGGGCTGATGCTAACCCTAACCCTAACCCTAACACTATCCTAGGGCTGATGTTAACCCTAACCCTAACACTATCCTAGGGCTGATGCTAACCCTAACTCTAACCCTAACACTATCCTAGGGCTGATGCTAACCCTAAACCTAACACTATCCTAGGCCTGATGCTAACCCTAACCCTAACACTATCCTAGGCCTGATGCTAACCCTATCCATAACCCTAACACTCTCCTAGGGCTGAGGCTAACCCTAACCCTAACACTATCCTAGGGCTGATGCTAACCCTAACCCTAACCCTAACACTATCCTAGGGTTGATGCTAACCCTAACCCTAACACTATCCTAGGGCTGATGCTAACCCTAACCCTAACCCTAACACTATCCTAGGGCTGATGCTAAAGCTAACCCTAACACTATCCTAGGGCTGATGCTAACCCTAACCCTAACCCTAACACTATCCTAGGGCTGATGCTAACCCTAACCGTAACACTATCCTAGGGCTGATTCTAACCCTAACCCTAACCCTAACACTATCCTAGGGCTGATGCTAACCCTAACCATAACACTATCCTAGGGCTGATGCTAACCCTAACCCTAACCCTAACAATATCCTAGGGCTGATGCTAACCCTAACCCTAACACTATCGTAGGGCTGATGCTAACCCTAACCCTAACCGTAACACTATCCTAGGGCTGATGCTAACCCTAACCCTAACCCTAACTCTATCCTAGGGCTGATGCTAACCCTAACGCTAAGCCTAACACTATACTTCAACTGATGATAACCCTAACCCTAACCCTAACTCTATCCTAGGCCTGATGATAACCCTAAACCTAACCCTAACACTATCCTAGGGTTTATGTTAACCCTAACCCTAACACTATCCTAAGGCTGATGCTAACCCTAACCCTAACCCTAACACTATCCTAGGGCGGATGCTAACCCTAACCCTAACCCTAACACTATCCTAGGGCTGATGCTAACCCTAACACTAACACTATCCTAGGGCTGATGCTAACCCTAACCCTAACCCTAACACTATCCTAGGGCTGATGCTAACCCTAACCCTAACTCTAACACTATCTTAGGGATGAGGTTAACCCTAACCCAAACACTATCCTACGGCTGATGCTAACCCTAACGCTAACCCTAACACTATCCTAAGGCTGATGCTAACCCTAACACTAACACTATCCTGGGCCTGGTGCTAACCCTAACCCTAACCCTAACACTATCCTAGGGCTGATGCTAACGCTAACCCTAATACTATCCTAGGGCTGATGCTAACCCTATCCCTAACCCTAACACTATCCTAGGGCTGATGCTAACCCTAACCCTAACCCTAACACTATCCTAGGGCTGATGGTAACCCTAACCCTAACACTATCCTAGGCCTGATGCAAACCCTAACCCTAACACTTACACTATCCTAGGGCTGATGCTAACCCTAACCCTAATCTTAACACTATCCTAGGTCTGATGCTAACCCTAAGCCTAACACTATCCTAGGGCTGATGCTAACCCTAACCCTAACCCTAACACTATCCTAGGGCTGATGTTAACCCTAACCCTAACACTATCCTAGGGCTGATGCTAACCCTAACTCTAACCCTAACACTCTCCTAGGGCTGATGCTAACCCTAAACCTAACACTATCCTAGGCCTGATGCTAACCCTAACCCTAACACTATCCTAGGCCTGATGCTAACCCTATCCATAACCCTAACACTCTCCTAGGGCTGAGGCTAACCCTAACCCTAACACTATCCTAGGGCTGATGCTAACCCTAACCCTAACCCTAACACTATCCTAGGGTTTATGCTAACCCTAACCCTAACACTATCCTAGGGCTGATGCTAACCCTAACCCTAACCCTAACACTATCCTAGGGCTGATGCTAACCCTAACCCTAACACTATCCTAGGGCTGATGCTAACCCTAACCCTAACCCTAACACTATCCTAGGGCTGATGCTAACCCTAACCGTAACACTATCCTAGGGCTGATTCTAACCCTAACCCTAACCCTAACACTATCCTAGGGCTGATGCTAACCCTAACCATAACACTATCCTAGGGCTGATGCTAACCCTAACCCTAACCCTAACAATATCCTAGGGCTGATGCTAACCCTAACCCTAACACTATCGTAGGGCTGATGCTAACCCTAACCCTAACCGTAACACTATCCTAGGGCTGATGCTAACCCTAACCCTAACCCTAACACTATCCTAGAGCTGATGCTAACGCTAACCCTAACCCTAACCCTAACCCTAATACTATCCTAGGGCTGATGCTAACCCTAACCCTACACCTAACACTATGCTAGGGCTGATGCTAACCCTAAAACTAACACTATCCTAGGGCTGATGCTAACCCTACCCCTAACCCTAACACTATCCTAGGGCTGATACTAACCCTAACCCTAAATCTAACACTATCCTAGGGCTGAGGCTAACCCTAACCCTAACACTATCCTACGGCTGATGCTAACCCTAACCCTAATACTATCCTAGGGCTGATGCTAACGCTAACCCTAACACTAACACTATCCTAGGGCTGATGCTAACGCTAACCCTAACACTATCCTAGGGCTGATGCTAACCCTAACCCTAACACTATCCTAGGCGTGATGCTAACCCTAACCCTAACACTATCATAGGGCTGATGCTAACAATAACCCTAACCCTAACACTATCCTAAGCCTGATGCTAACCCTATCCCTAACCCTAACACTCTCCTAGGGCTGAGGCTAACGCTAACCCAAACACTATCCTAGGGCTGATGCTAACCCTAACCCTAACCCTAACACTATCCTAGGGTTGATGCTAACCCTAAACCTAACACTGTCCTAGGGCTGATGCTAACCCTAACCCTAACCCTAACACTATCCTAGGGCTGATGCTAACCCTAACTCTAACATTATCCTAGGGCTGATGCTAACCCTAACCCTAACCCTAACACTATCCTAGGGCTGATGCTAACCCTAACCCTAACACTATCCTAGGGCTGATGCTAACCCTAACCCTAACCCTAACACTATCCAAGTCTGATGCTAACCCTAGCCCTCACACTATCCTAGGCCTGATGATAACACTAACCCTAACCTTAACACTATCCTAGGGCTGATGCTAACCCTAACCCTAACCCTAACACTATCCTAGAGCTGATGCTAACCCTAACCCTAGCACTATCCTAGGCCTGATGATAACCCTAACCCTAACCCTAACACTATCCTAGGGCTGATGCTAACCCTAACCCTAACACTATCCGAGCGCTGATGCTAACCCTAACCCTAACCCTAACACTATCCTAGGGCTGATGCTAACCCTAACGCTAAGCCTAACACTATACTTCAACTGATGATAACCCTAACCCTAACCCTAACTCTATCCTAGGCCTGATGATAACCCTAAACCTAACCCTAACACTATCCTAGGTTTTATGTTAACCCTAACCCTAACACTATCCTAAGGCTGATGCTAACCCTAACCCTAACCATAACACTATCCTAGGGCGGATGCTAACCCTAACCCTAACCCTAACACTATCCTAGGGCTGATGCTAACCCTAACACTAACACTATCCTAGGGCTGATGCTAACCCTAACCCTAACCCTAACACTATCCTAGGGCTGATGCTAACCCTAACCCTAACCCTAACAGTATCCTAGGGCTGATGCTAACCCTAACCCTAACCATAACACTATCCTAGGGCGGATGCTAACCCTAACCCTAACCCTAACACTATCCTAGGGCTGATGCTAACCCTAACACTAACACTATCCTAGGGCTGATGCTAACCCTAACCCTAACCCTAACACTATCCTAGGGCTGATGCTAACCCTAACCCTAACTCTAACACTATCTTAGGGATGAGGTTAACCCTAACCCAAACACTATCCTACGGCTGATGCTAACCCTAACCCTAACCCTAACACTATCCTAAGGCTGATGCTAACCCTAACACTAACACTATCCTGGGCTGGTGCTAACCCTAACCCTAACCCTAACACTATCCTAGGGCTGATGCTAACCCTAACCCTAATACTATCCTAGGGCTGATGCTAACCCTATCCCTAACCCTAACACTATCCTAGGGCTGATGCTAACCCTAACCCTAACCCTAACACTATCCTAGGGCTGATGGTAACCCTAACCATAACACTATCCTAGGCCTGATGCTAACCCTAACCCTAACACTTACACTATCCTAGGGCTGATGCTAACCCTAACCCTAACCTTAACACTATCCTAGGTCTGATAATAACCCTAAGCCTAACACTATCCTAGGGCTGATGCTAACCCTAACCCTAACCCTAACACTATCCTAGGGCTGATGTTAACCCTAACCCTAACACTATCCTAGGGCTGATGCTAACCCTAACTCTAACCCTAACACTCTCCTAGGGCTGATGCTAACCCTAAACCTAACACGATCCTAGGCCTGATGCTAACCCTACCCTAACACTATCCTAGGCCTGATGCTAACCCTATCCATAACCCTAACACTCTCCTAGGGCTGAGGCTAACCCTAACCCTAACACTATCCTAGGGCTGATGCTAACCCTAACCCTAACCCTAACACTATCCTAGGGTTGATGCTAACCCTAACCCTAACACTATCCTAGGGCTGATGCTAACCCTAACCCTAACCCTAACACTATCCTAGGGCTGATGCTAACCCTAACCCTAACACTATCCTAGGGCTGATGCTAACCCTAACCCTAACCCTAACACTATCCTAGGGCTGATGCTAACCCTAACCGTAACACTATCCTAGGGCTGATTCTAACCCTAACCCTAACCCTAACACTATCCTAGGGCTGATGCTAACCCTAACCATAACACTATCCTAGGGCTGATGCTAACCCTAACCCTAACCCTAACAATATCCTAGGGCTGATGCTAACCCTAACCCTAACACTATCGTAGGGCTGATGCTAACCCTAACCCTAACCGTAACACTATCCTAGGGCTGATGCTAACCCTAACCCTAACCCTAACACTATCCTAGGGCTGATGCTAACCCTAACGCTAAGCCTAACACTATACTTCAACTGATGATAACCCTAACCCTAACCCTAACTCTATCCTAGGCCTGATGATAACCCTAAACCTAACCCTAACACTATCCTAGGGTTTATGTTAACCCTAACCCTAACACTATCCTAAGGCTGATGCTAACCCTAACCCTAACCCTAACACTATCCTAGGGCGGATGCTAACCCTAACCCTAACCCTAACACTATCCTAGAGCTGATGCTAACCCTAACACTAACACTATCCTAGGGCTGATGCTAACCCTAACCCTAACCCTAACACTATCCTAGGGCTGATGCTAACCCTAACCCTAACTCTAACACTATCTTAGGGATGAGGTTAACCCTAACCCAAACACTATCCTACGGCTGATGCCAACCCTAACCCTAACCCTAACACTATCCTAAGGCTGATGCTAACCCTAACACTAACACTATCCTGGGCCTGGTGCTAACCCTAACCCTAACCCTAACACTATCGTAGGGCTGATGCTAACCCTAACCCTAATACTATCCTAGGGCTGATGCTAACCCTATCCCTAACCCTAACACTATCCTAGGGCTGATGCTAACCCTAACCCTAACCCTAACACTATCCTAGGGCTGATGGTAACCCTAACCCTAACACTATCCTAGGCCTGATGCTAACCCTAACCCTAACACTTACACTATCCTAGGGCTGATTCTAACCCTAACCCTAACCTTAACACTATCCTAGGTCTGATGCTAACCCTAAGCCTAACACTATCCTAGGGCTGATGCTAACCCTAACCCTAACCCTAACACTATCCTAGGGCTGATGTTAACCCTAACCCTAACACTATCCTAGGGCTGATGCTAACCCTAACTCTAACCCTAACACTCTCCTTGGGCTGATGCTAACCCTAAACCTAACACTATCCTAGGCCTGATGCTAACCCTAACCCTAACACTATCCTAGGCCTGATGCTAACCCTATCCATAACCCTAACACTCTCCTAGGGCTGAGGCTAACCCTAACCCTAACACTATCCTAGGGCTGATGCTAACCCTAACCCTAACCCTAACACTATCCTAGGGTTGATGCTAACCCTAACCCTAACACTATCCTAGGGCTGATGCTAACCCTAACCCTAACCCTAACACTATCCTAGGGCTGATGCTAACCCTAACCCTAACACTATCCTAGGGCTGATGCTAACCCTAACCCTAACCCTAGCACTATCCTAGGGCTGATGCTAACCCTAACCGTAACACTATCCTAGGGCTGATTCTAACCCTAACCCTAACCCTAACACTATCCTAGGGCTGATGCTAACCCTAACCATAACACTATCCTAGGGCTGATGCTAACCCTAACCCTAACCCTAACAATATCCTAGGGCTGATGCTAACCCTACCCCTAACACTATCGTAGGGCTGATGCTAACCCTAACCCTAACCGTAACACTATCCTAGGGCTGATGCTAACCCTAACCCTAACCCTAACACTATCCTAGAGCTGATGCTAACGCTAACCCTAACCCTAACCCTAACCCTAATACTATCCTAGGGCTGATGCTAACCCTAACCCTACACCTAACACTATGCTAGGGCTGATGCTAACCCTAAAACTAACACTATCCTAGGGCTGATGCTAACCCTACCCCTAACCCTAACACTATCCTAGGGCTGATGCTAACCCTAACCCTAAATCTAACACTATTCTAGGGCTGAGGCTAACCCTAACCCTAACACTATCCTACGGCTGATGCTAACCCCAACGCTAACCCTAACACTATCCTAAGGCTGATGCTAACCCTAACACTAACACTATCCTAGGGCTGATTCTAACGCTAACCCTAACACTATCCTAGGGCTGATGCTAACCCTAACCCTAACACTATCCTAGGCCTGATGCTAACCCTAACCCTAACACTATCATAGGGCTGATGCTAACAATAACCCTAACCCTAACACTATCCTAGGCCTGATGCTAACCCTATCCCTAACCCTAACACTATCCTAGGGCTGATGCTAACCCTAACCCTAACACTATCCCAGGCCTGATGCTAACCCTAACCCTAACACTATCATAGGGCTGATGCTAACAATAACCCTAACCCTAACACTATCCTAGGCCTGATGCAAACCCTATCCCTAACCCTAACACTCTCCTAGGGCTGAGGCTAACGCTAACCCAAACACTATCCTAGGGCTGATGCTAACCCTAACCCTAACCCTAACCCTAACACTATCCTAGGGCTGATGCTAACCCTAACCCTAACACTATCCTAGGCCTGATGCTAACCCTAACCCTAACACTATCATAGGGCTTATGCTAACAATAACCCTAACCCTAACACTATCCTAGGCCTGATGCAAACCCTATCCCTAACCCTAACACTCTCCTAGGGCTGAGGCTAACGCTAACCCAAACACTATCCTAGGGCTGATGCTAACCCTAACCCTAACCCTAACCCTAACACTATCCTAGGGTTGATGCTAACCCTAACCCAAACACTATCCTACGGCTGATGCTAACCCTAACCCTAACCCTAACACTATCCTAAGGCTGATGCTAACCCTAACACTAACACTATCCTGGGCTGGTGCTAACCCTAACCCTAACCCTAACACTATCCTAGGGCTGATGCTAACCCTAACCCTAATACTATCCTAGGGCTGATGCTAACCCTATCCCTAACCCTAACACTATCCTAGGGCTGATGCTAACCCTAACCCTAACCCTAACACTATCCTAGGGCTGATGGTAACCCTAACCATAACACTATCCTAGGCCTGATGCTAACCCTAACCCTAACACTTACACTATCCTAGGGCTGATGCTAACCCTAACCCTAACCTTAACACTATCCTAGGTCTGATAATAACCCTAAGCCTAACACTATCCTAGGGCTGATGCTAACCCTAACCCTAACCCTAACACTATCCTAGGGCTGATGTTAACCCTAACCCTAACACTATCCTAGGGCTGATGCTAACCCTAACTCTAACCCTAACACTCTCCTAGGGCTGATGCTAACCCTAAACCTAACACTATCCTAGGCCTGATGCTAACCCTAACCCTAACACTATCCTAGGCCTGATGCTAACCCTATCCATAACCCTAACACTCTCCTAGGGCTGAGGCTAACCCTAACCCTAACACTATCCTAGGGCTGATGCTAACCCTAACCCTAACCCTAACACTATCCTAGGGTTGATGCTAACCCTAACCCTAACACTATCCTAGGGCTGATGCTAACCCTAACCCTAACCCTAACACTATCCTAGGGCTGATGCTAACCCTAACCCTAACACTATCCTAGGGCTGATGCTAACCCTAACCCTAACCCTAACACTATCCTAGGGCTGATGCTAACCCTAACCGTAACACTATCCTAGGGCTGATTCTAACCCTAACCCTAACCCTAACACTATCCTAGGGCTGATGCTAACCCTAACCATAACACTATCCTAGGGCTGATGCTAACCCTAACCCTAACCCTAACAATATCCTAGGGCTGATGCTAACCCTAACCCTAACACTATCGTAGGGCTGATGCTAACCCTAACCCTAACCGTAACACTATCCTAGGGCTGATGCTAACCCTAACCCTAACCCTAACACTATCCTAGGGCTGATGCTAACCCTAACGCTAAGCCTAACACTATACTTCAACTGATGATAACCCTAACCCTAACCCTAACTCTATCCTAGGCCTGATGATAACCCTAAACCTAACCCTAACACTATCCTAGGGTTTATGTTAACCCTAACCCTAACACTATCCTAAGGCTGATGCTAACCCTAACCCTAACCCTAACACTGTCCTAGAGCTGATGCTAACCCTAACACTAACACTATCCTAGGGCTGATGCTAACCCTAACCCTAACCCTAACACTATCCTAGGGCTGATGCTAACCCTAACCCTAACTCTAACACTATCTTAGGGATGAGGTTAACCCTAACCCAAACACTATCCTACGGCTGATGCTAACCCTAACCCTAACCCTAACACTATCCTAAGGCTGATGCTAACCCTAACACTAACACTATCCTGGGCCTGGTGCTAACCCTAACCCTAACCCTAACACTATCGTATGGCTGATGCTAACCCTAACCCTAATACTATCCTAGGGCTGATGCTAACCCTATCCCTAACCCTAACACTATCCTAGGGCTGATGCTAACCCTAACCCTAACCCTAACACTATCCTAGGGCTGATGGTAACCCTAACCCTAACACTATCCTAGGCCTGATGCTAACCCTAACCCTAACACTTACACTATCCTAGGGCTGATTCTAACCCTAACCCTAACCTTAACACTATCCTAGGTCTGATGCTAACCCTAAGCCTAACACTATCCTAGGGCTGATGCTAACCCTAACCCTAACCCTAACACTATCCTAGGGCTGATGTTAACCCTAACCCTAACACTATCCTAGGGCTGATGCTAACCCTAACTCTAACCCTAACACTCTCCTTGGGCTGATGCTAACGCTAAACCTAACACTATCCTAGGCCTGATGCTAACCCTAACCCTAACACTATCCTAGGCCTGATGCTAACCCTATCCATAACCCTAACACTCTCCTAGGGCTGAGGCTAACCCTAACCCTAACACTATCCTAGGGCTGATGCTAACCCTAACCCTAACCCTAACACTATCCTAGGGTTGATGCTAACCCTAACCCTAACACTATCCTAGGGCTGATGCTAACCCTAACCCTAACCCTAACACTATCCTAGGGCTGATGCTAACCCTAACCCTAACACTATCCTAGGGCTGATGCTAACCCTAACCCTAACCCTAACACTATCCTAGGGCTGATGCTAACCCTAACCGTAACACTATCCTAGGGCTGATTCTAACCCTAACCCTAACCCTAACACTATCCTAGGGCTGATGCTAACCCTAACCATAACACTATCCTAGGGCTGATGCTAACCCTAACCCTAACCCTAACAATATCCTAGGGCTGATGCTAACCCTACCCCTAACACTATCGTAGGGCTGATGCTAACCCTAACCCTAACCGTAACACTATCCTAGGGCTGATGCTAACCCTAACCCTAACCCTAACACTATCCTAGAGCTGATGCTAACGCTAACCCTAACCCTAACCCTAACCCTAATACTATCCTAGGGCTGATGCTAACCCTAACCCTACACCTAACACTATGCTAGGGCTGATGCTAACCCTAAAACTAACACTATCCTAGGGCTGATGCTAACCCTACACCTAACCCTAACACTATCCTAGGGCTGATGCTAACCCTAACCCTAAATCTAACACTATTCTAGGGCTGAGGCTAACCCTAACCCTAACACTATCCTACGGCTGATGCTAACCCCAACGCTAACCCTAACACTATCCTAAGGCTGATGCTAACCCTAACACTAACACTATCCTAGGGCTGATTCTAACGCTAACCCTAACACTATCCTAGGGCTGATGCTAACCCTAACCCTAACACTATCCTAGGCCTGATGCTAACCCTAACCCTAACACTATCATAGGGCTGATGCTAACAATAACCCTAACCCTAACACTATCCTAGGCCTGATGCTAACCCTATCCCTAACCCTAACACTATCCTAGGGCTGATGCTAACCCTAACCCTAACACTATCCTAGGCCTGATGCTAACCCTAACCCTAACACTATCATAGGGCTGATGCTAACAATAACCCTAACCCTAACACTATGCTAGGCCTGATGCAAACCCTATCCCTAACCCTAACACTCTCCTAGGGCTGAGGCTAACGCTAACCCAAACACTATCCTAGGGCTGATGCTAACCCTAACCCTAACCCTAACAATATCCTAGGGCTGATGCTAACCCTAACCCTAACACTATCGTAGGGCTGATGCTAACCCTAACCCTAACCGTAACACTATCCTAGGGCTGATGCTAACCCTAACCCTAACCCTAACACTATCCTAGGGCTGATGCTAACCCTAACGCTAAGCCTAACACTATACTTCAACTGATGATAACCCTAACCCTAACCCTAACTCTATCCTAGGCCTGATGATAACCCTAAACCTAACCCTAACACTATCCTAGGGTTTATGTTAACCCTAACCCTAACACTATCCTAAGGCTGATGCTAACCCTAACCCTAACCCTAACACTATCCTAGGGCGGATGCTAACCCTAACCCTAACCCTAACACTATCCTAGAGCTGATGCTAACCCTAACACTAACACTATCCTAGGGCTGATGCTAACCCTAACCCTAACCCTAACACTATCCTAGGGCTGATGCTAACCCTAACCCTAACTCTAACACTATCTTAGGGATGAGGTTAACCCTAACCCAAACACTATCCTACGGCTGATGCTAACCCTAACCCTAACCCTAACACTATCCTAAGGCTGATGCTAACCCTAACACTAACACTATCCTGGGCCTGGTGCTAACCCTAACCCTAACCCTAACACTATCGTAGGGCTGATGCTAACCCTAACCCTAATACTATCCTAGGGCTGATGCTAACCCTATCCCTAACCCTAACACTATCCTAGGGCTGATGCTAACCCTAACCCTAACCCTAACACTATCCTAGGGCTGATGGTAACCCTAACCCTAACACTATCCTAGGCCTGATGCTAACCCTAACCCTAACACTTACACTATCCTAGGGCTGATTCTAACCCTAACCCTAACCTTAACACTATCCTAGGTCTGATGCTAACCCTAAGCCTAACACTATCCTAGGGCTGATGCTAACCCTAACCCTAACCCTAACACTATCCTAGGGCTGATGTTAACCCTAACCCTAACACTATCCTAGGGCTGATGCTAACCCTAACTCTAACCCTAACACTCTCCTTGGGCTGATGCTAACCCTAAACCTAACACTATCCTAGGCCTGATGCTAACCCTAACCCTAACACTATCCTAGGCCTGATGCTAACCCTATCCATAACCCTAACACTCTCCTAGGGCTGAGGCTAACCCTAACCCTAACACTATCCTAGGGCTGATGCTAACCCTAACCCTAACCCTAACACTATCCTAGGGTTGATGCTAACCCTAACCCTAACACTATCCTAGGGCTGATGCTAACCCTAACCCTAACCCTAACACTATCCTAGGGCTGATGCTAACCCTAACCCTAACACTATCCTAGGGCTGATGCTAACCCTAACCCTAACCCTAGCACTATCCTAGGGCTGATGCTAACCCTAACCGTAACACTATCCTAGGGCTGATTCTAACCCTAACCCTAACCCTAACACTATCCTAGGGCTGATGCTAACCCTAACCATAACACTATCCTAGGGCTGATGCTAACCCTAACCCTAACCCTAACAATATCCTAGGGCTGATGCTAACCCTACCCCTAACACTATCGTAGGGCTGATGCTAACCCTAACCCTAACCGTAACACTATCCTAGGGCTGATGCTAACCCTAACCCTAACCCTAACACTATCCTAGAGCTGATGCTAACGCTAACCCTAACCCTAACCCTAACCCTAATACTATCCTAGGGCTGATGCTAACCCTAACCCTACACCTAACACTATGCTAGGGCTGATGCTAACCCTAAAACTAACACTATCCTAGGGCTGATGCTAACCCTACCCCTAACCCTAACACTATCCTAGGGCTGATGCTAACCCTAACCCTAAATCTAACACTATTCTAGGGCTGAGGCTAACCCTAACCCTAACACTATCCTACGGCTGATGCTAACCCCAACGCTAACCCTAACACTATCCTAAGGCTGATGCTAACCCTAACACTAACACTATCCTAGGGCTGATTCTAACGCTAACCCTAACACTATCCTAGGGCTGATGCTAACCCTAACCCTAACACTATCCTAGGCCTGATGCTAACCCTAACCCTAACACTATCATAGGGCTGATGCTAACAATAACCCTAACCCTAACACTATCCTAGGCCTGATGCTAACCCTATCCCTAACCCTAACACTATCCTAGGGCTGATGCTAACCCTAACCCTAACACTATCCTAGGCCTGATGCTAACCCTAACCCTAACACTATCATAGGGCTGATGCTAACAATAACCCTAACCCTAACACTATGCTAGGCCTGATGCAAACCCTATCCCTAACCCTAACACTCTCCTAGGGCTGAGGCTAACGCTAACCCAAACACTATCCTAGGGCTGATGCTAACCCTAACCCTAACCCTAACAATATCCTAGGGCTGATGCTAACCCTAACCCTAACACTATCGTAGGGCTGATGCTAACCCTAACCCTAACCGTAACACTATCCTAGGGCTGATGCTAACCCTAACCCTAACCCTAACACTATCCTAGGGCTGATGCTAACCCTAACGCTAAGCCTAACACTATACTTCAACTGATGATAACCCTAACCCTAACCCTAACTCTATCCTAGGCCTGATGATAACCCTAAACCTAACCCTAACACTATCCTAGGGTTTATGTTAACCCTAACCCTAACACTATCCTAAGGCTGATGCTAACCCTAACCCTAACCCTAACACTATCCTAGGGCGGATGCTAACCCTAACCCTAACCCTAACACTATCCTAGAGCTGATGCTAACCCTAACACTAACACTATCCTAGGGCTGATGCTAACCCTAACCCTAACCCTAACACTATCCTAGGGCTGATGCTAACCCTAACCCTAACTCTAACACTATCTTAGGGATGAGGTTAACCCTAACCCAAACACTATCCTACGGCTGATGCTAACCCTAACCCTAACCCTAACACTATCCTAAGGCTGATGCTAACCCTAACACTAACACTATCCTGGGCCTGGTGCTAACCCTAACCCTAACCCTAACACTATCGTAGGGCTGATGCTAACCCTAACCCTAATACTATCCTAGGGCTGATGCTAACCCTATCCCTAACCCTAACACTATCCTAGGGCTGATGCTAACCCTAACCCTAACCCTAACACTATCCTAGGGCTGATGGTAACCCTAACCCTAACACTATCCTAGGCCTGATGCTAACCCTAACCCTAACACTTACACTATCCTAGGGCTGATTCTAACCCTAACCCTAACCTTAACACTATCCTAGGTCTGATGCTAACCCTAAGCCTAACACTATCCTAGGGCTGATGCTAACCCTAACCCTAACCCTAACACTATCCTAGGGCTGATGTTAACCCTAACCCTAACACTATCCTAGGGCTGATGCTAACCCTAACTCTAACCCTAACACTCTCCTTGGGCTGATGCTAACCCTAAACCTAACACTATCCTAGGCCTGATGCTAACCCTAACCCTAACACTATCCTAGGCCTGATGCTAACCCTATCCATAACCCTAACACTCTCCTAGGGCTGAGGCTAACCCTAACCCTAACACTATCCTAGGGCTGATGCTAACCCTAACCCTAACCCTAACACTATCCTAGGGTTGATGCTAACCCTAACCCTAACACTATCCTAGGGCTGATGCTAACCCTAACCCTAACCCTAACACTATCCTAGGGCTGATGCTAACCCTAACCCTAACACTATCCTAGGGCTGATGGTAACCCTAACCCTAACCCTAGCACTATCCTAGGGCTGATGCTAACCCTAACCGTAACACTATCCTAGGGCTGATTCTAACCCTAACCCTAACCCTAACACTATCCTAGGGCTGATGCTAACCCTAACCATAACACTATCCTAGGGCTGATGCTAACCCTAACCCTAACCCTAACAATATCCTAGGGCTGATGCTAACCCTACCCCTAACACTATCGTAGGGCTGATGCTAACCCTAACCCTAACCGTAACACTATCCTAGGGCTGATGCTAACCCTAACCCTAACCCTAACACTATCCTAGAGCTGATGCTAACGCTAACCCTAACCCTAACCCTAACCCTAATACTATCCTAGGGCTGATGCTAACCCTAACCCTACACCTAACACTATGCTAGGGCTGATGCTAACCCTAAAACTAACACTATCCTAGGGCTGATGCTAACCCTACCCCTAACCCTAACACTATCCTAGGGCTGATGCTAACCCTAACCCTAAATCTAACACTATTCTAGGGCTGAGGCTAACCCTAACCCTAACACTATCCTACGGCTGATGCTAACCCCAACGCTAACCCTAACACTATCCTAAGGCTGATGCTAACCCTAACACTAACACTATCCTAGGGCTGATTCTAACGCTAACCCTAACACTATCCTAGGGCTGATGCTAACCCTAACCCTAACACTATCCTAGGCCTGATGCTAACCCTAACCCTAACACTATCATAGGGCTGATGCTAACAATAACCCTAACCCTAACACTATCCTAGGCCTGATGCTAACCCTATCCCTAACCCTAACACTATCCTAGGGCTGATGCTAACCCTAACCCTAACACTATCCCAGGCCTGATGCTAACCCTAACCCTAACACTATCATAGGGCTGATGCTAACAATAACCCTAACCCTAACACTATCCTAGGCCTGATGCAAACCCTATCCCTAACCCTAACACTCTCCTAGGGCTGAGGCTAACGCTAACCCAAACACTATCCTAGGGCTGATGCTAACCCTAACCCTAACCCTAACCCTAACACTATCCTAGGGCTGATGCTAACCCTAACCCTAACACTATCCTAGGCCTGATGCTAACCCTAACCCTAACACTATCATAGGGCTTATGCTAACAATAACCCTAACCCTAACACTATCCTAGGCCTGATGCAAACCCTATCCCTAACCCTAACACTCTCCTAGGGCTGAGGCTAACGCTAACCCAAACACTATCCTAGGGCTGATGCTAACCCTAACCCTAACCCTAACCCTAACACTATCCTAGGGTTGATGCTAACCCTAACCCAAACACTATCCTACGGCTGATGCTAACCCTAACCCTAACCCTAACACTATCCTAAGGCTGATGCTAACCCTAACACTAACACTATCCTGGGCTGGTGCTAACCCTAACCCTAACCCTAACACTATCCTAGGGCTGATGCTAACCCTAACCCTAATACTATCCTAGGGCTGATGCTAACCCTATCCCTAACCCTAACACTATCCTAGGGCTGATGCTAACCCTAACCCTAACCCTAACACTATCCTAGGGCTGATGGTAACCCTAACCATAACACTATCCTAGGCCTGATGCTAACCCTAACCCTAACACTTACACTATCCTAGGGCTGATGCTAACCCTAACCCTAACCTTAACACTATCCTAGGTCTGATAATAACCCTAAGCCTAACACTATCCTAGGGCTGATGCTAACCCTAACCCTAACCCTAACACTATCCTAGGGCTGATGTTAACCCTAACCCTAACACTATCCTAGGGCTGATGCTAACCCTAACTCTAACCCTAACACTCTCCTAGGGCTGATGCTAACCCTAAACCTAACACTATCCTAGGCCTGATGCTAACCCTAACCCTAACACTATCCTAGGCCTGATGCTAACCCTATCCATAACCCTAACACTCTCCTAGGGCTGAGGCTAACCCTAACCCTAACACTATCCTAGGGCTGATGCTAACCCTAACCCTAACCCTAACACTATCCTAGGGTTGATGCTAACCCTAACCCTAACACTATCCTAGGGCTGATGCTAACCCTAACCCTAACCCTAACACTATCCTAGGGCTGATGCTAACCCTAACCCTAACACTATCCTAGGGCTGATGCTAACCCTAACCCTAACCCTAACACTATCCTAGGGCTGATGCTAACCCTAACCGTAACACTATCCTAGGGCTGATTCTAACCCTAACCCTAACCCTAACACTATCCTAGGGCTGATGCTAACCCTAACCATAACACTATCCTAGGGCTGATGCTAACCCTAACGCTAACCCTAACACTATCCTTGAACTGATGCTAACCCTAACCCTAACCCTAACACTATCCTAGGCATGATGATAACCCTAACCCTAACCCTAACACTATCCTAGGGTTTATGTTAACCCTAACCCTAACACTATCCTAGGGCTGATGCTAACCCTAACCCTAACCCTAACACTATCCTAGGGCGGATGCTAACCCTAACCCTAACCCTAACACTATCCTAGGGCTGATGCTAACCCTAACACTAACACTATCCTAGGGCTGATGCTAACCCTAACCCTAACCCTAACACTATCCTAGGGCTGATGCTAACCATAACCCTAACTCTAACACTGTCTTAGGGCTGAGGCTAACCCTAACCCAAACACTATCCTACGGCTGATGCTAACCCTAACCCTAACCCTCACACTATCCTAAGGCTGATGCTAACCCTAACACTAACACTATCCTAGGCCTGGTGCTAACCCTAACCCTAACCCTAACACTGTCCTAGGGCTGATGCTAACCCTAAACCTAATACTATCCTAGGGCTGATGCTAACGCTAACCCTAACACTAACACTATCCTAGGGCTGATGCTAACCCTATCCCTAACCCTAACACTATCCTAAGGCTGATGCTAACCCTAACCCTAACACTATCCTAGGCCTGATGCTAACCCTAACCCTAACACTATCATAGGGCTGATGCTAACAATAACCCTATCCCTAACACTATCCCAGGCCTGATGCTAACCCTATCCCTAACCCTAACACTCTCCTAGGGCTGAGGTTAACGCTAACCCAAACACTATCCTAGGGCTGATGCTAACCCTAACCCTAACCCTAACACTATCCTAGGGTTGATGCTAACCCTAAACCTAACACTATCCTAGGGCTGATGCTAACCCTAACCCTAACCCTAACACTATCCTAGGGCTGATGCTAACCCTAACTCTAACATTATCCTAGGGCTGATGCTAACCCTAACCCTAACCCTAACACTATCCTAGGGCTGATGCTAACCCTAACCCTAACACTATCATAGGGCTGATGCTAACCCTAACCCTAACCCTAACACTATCCAAGTCTCATGCTAACCCTAGCCCTCACACTATCCTAGGCCTGATGATAACACTAACCCTAACCTTAACACTATCCTAGGGCTGATGCTAACCCTAACCCTAACCCTAACACTATCCTAGGGCTGATGCTAACCCTAACCCTAACCCTAACACTCTCCTAGGGCTGATGCTAACCCTAAGCCTAACACTATCCTAGGCCTGATGCTAACCCTAACCCTAACACTATCCTAGGGCTGATGCTAACCCTAACCCTAACCCTAACACTATCTTAGGCCTGATGCTAACCCTATCCCTAACCCTAAAACTCTCCTAGGGCTGAGGCTAACCCTAACCCTAACACTATCCTAGGGCTGATGCTAACCCTAACCCTAACCCTAACACTATCCTAGTGTTGATGCTAACCCTAACCCTAACACTATCCTAGGGCTGATGCTAACCCTAACCCTAACCCTAACACTCTCCTAGGGCTGATGCTAACCCTAACCCTAACACTATCCTAGGCCTGATGCTAAACCTATCCCTAACCATAACACTGTCCTAGGGCTGATGCTAATCCTAACCCTAACACTATCCTAGGGCTGATGCTAACCCTAACCCTAACCCTAACACTATCCTAAGTCTGATGCTAACCCTAGCCCTCACACTATCCTAGGCCTGATGATAACCCTAACCCTAACCTTAACACTATCCTAGGGCTGATGCTAACCCTAATCCTATCCGTAACACTATCCTAGAGCTGATGCTAACCCTAACCCTAACACTATCCGAGGCCTGATGATAACCCTAACCCTAACCCTAACATTATCTTAGGGCTGATGCTAACCCTAACCCTAACACTGTCCTAGGGCTGATGCCAACCCTAACGCTAACCCTAACACTATCCTTGAACTGATGCTAACCCTAACCCTAACCCTAACACTATCCTAGGCATGATGATAACCCTAACCCTAACCCTTACACTATCCTAGGGTTTATGTTAACCCTAACCCTAACACTATCCTAGGGCTGATGCTAACCCTAACCCTAACCCTAACACTATCCTAGGGCGGATGCTAACCCTAACCCTAACCCTAACACTATCCTAGGGCTGATGCTAACCCTAACACTAACACTATCCTAGGGCTGATGCTAACCCTAACCCTAACCCTAACACTATCCTAGGGCTGATGCTAACCCTAACCCTAACTCTAACACTATCTTAGGGCTGAGGCTAACCCTAACCCAAACACTATCCTACGGCTGATGCTAACCCTAACCCTAACCCTCACACTATCCTAAGGCTGATGCTAACCCTAACACTAACACTATCCTAGGCCTGGTGCTAACCCTAACCCTAACCCTAACACTGTCCTAGGGCTGATGCTAACCCTAACCCTAATACTATCCTAGGGCTGATGCTAACGCTAACCCTAACACTAACACTATCCTAGGGCTGATGCTAACGCTAACCCTAACACTATCCTAGGGCTGATGCTAACCCTAACCCTAACCCTAACACTATCCTAGGGCTGATGTTAACCCTAACCCTAACACTATCCTAGGGCTGATGATAACCCTAACCCTAACCCTAACACTATCCTAGGGCTGATGATAACCCTAACCCTAACCCTAACACTATCCTAGGCCTGATGCTAAACCTATCCCTAACCATAACACTGTCCTAGGGCTGATGCTAACCCTAACCCTAACACTATCCTAGGGCTGATGCTAACCCTATCCCTAACCCTAACACTCTCCTAGGGCTGATGCTAACCCTAAGCCTAACACTATCCTAGGCCTGATGCTAACCCTAACCCTAACACTATCCTAGGGCTGATGCTAACCCTAACCCTAACCCTAACACTATCCTAGGCCTGATGCTAACCCTATCCCTAACCCTAAAACTCTCCTAGGGCTGAGGCTAACCCTAACCCTAACACTATCCTAGGGCTGATGCTAACCCTAACCCTAACCCTAACACTATCCTAGTGTTGATGCTAACCCTAACCCTAACACTATCCTAGGGCTGATGCTAACCCTAACCCTAACCCTAACACTCTCCTAGGGCTGATGCTAACCCTAACCCTAACACTATCCTAGGGCTGATGCTAACTCTAACCCTAACCCTAACACTATCCTAGGCCTGATGCTAAACCTATGCCTAACCATAACACTGTCCTAGGGCTGATCCTAACCCTAACCCTAACACTATCCTAGGGCTGATGCTAACCCTAACCCTAACCCTAACACTATCCTAAGTCTGATGCTAACCCTAGCCCTCACACTATCCTAGGCCTGATGATAACCCTAACCCTAACCTTAACACTATCCTAGGGCTGATGCTAACCCTAACCCTATCCGTAACACTATCCTAGAGCTGATGCTAACCCTAACCCTAACACTATCCGAGGCCTGATGATAACCCTAACCCTAACCCTAACATTATCCTAGGGCTGATGCTAACCCTAACCCTAACACTGTCCTAGGGCTGATGCTAACCCTAACGCTAACCCTAACACTATCCTTGAACTGATGCTAACCCTAACCCTAACCCTAACACTATCCTAGGCATGATGATAACCCTAACCCTAACCCTAACACTATCCTAGGGTTTATGTTAACCCTAACCCTAACACTATCCAAGGGCTGATGCTAACCCTAACCCTAACCCTAACACTATCCTAGGGCGGATGCTAACCATAACCCTAACCCTAACACTATCCTAGGGCTGATGCTAACCCTAACACTAACACTATCCTAGGGCTGATGCTAACCCTAACCCTAACCCTAACACTATCCTAGGGCTGATGCTAACCCTAACCCTAACTCTAACACTATCTTAGGGCTGAGGCTAACCCTAACCCAAACACTATCCTACGGCTGATGCTAACCCTAACCCTAACCCTCACACTATCCTAAGGCTGATGCTAACCCTAACACTAACACTATCCTAGGCCTGGTGCTAACCCTAACCCTATCCCTAACACTGTCCTAGGGCTGATGCTAACCCTAACCCTAATACAATCCTAGGGCTGATGCTAACGCTAACCCTAACACTAACACTATCCTAGGGCTGATGCTAACGCTAACCCTAACACTATCCTAGGGCTGATGCTAACCCTAACCCTAACACTATCCTAGGCCTGATGCTAACCCTAACCCTAACACTATCATAGGGCTGATGCTAACAATAACCCTAACCCTAATACTATCCTAAGCCTGATGCTAACCCTATCCCTAACCCTAACACTCTCCTAGGGCTGAGGCTAACGCTTACCCAAACACTATCCTAGGGCTGATGCTAACCCTAACCCTAACCCTAACACTATCCTAGGGTTGATGCTAACCCTAAAGCTAACACTATCCTAGGGCTGATGCTAACCCTAACCCTAACCCTAACACTATCCTAGGGCTGATGCTAACCCTAAATCTAACATTATCCTAGGGCTGATGCTAACCCTAACCCTAACCCTAACACTATCCTAGGGCTGATGCTAACCCTAACCCTAACACTATCCTAGGGCTGATGCTAACCCTAACCCTAACCCTAACACTATCCAAGTCTGATGCTAACCCTAGCCCTCACACTATCCTAGGCCTGATGATAACACGAACCCTAACCTTAACACTATCCTAGGGCTGATGCTAACCCTAACCCTAACCCTAACACTATCCTAGAGCTGATGCTAACCCTAACCCTAGCACTATCCTAGGCCTGATGATAACCCTAACCCTAACCCTAACACTATCCTAGGGCTGATGCTAACCCTAACCCTAACACTATCCTAGGGCTGATGCTAACCCTAACCCTAACCCTAACACTATCCTAGGGCTGATGCTAACCCTAACGCTAAGCCTAACACTATACTTCAACTGATGATAACCCTAACCCTAACCCTAACTCTATCCTAGGCCTGATGATAACCCTAAACCTAACCCTAACACTATCCTAGGGTTTATGTTAACCCTAACCCTAACACTATCCTAAGGCTGATGCTAACCCTAACCCTAACCCTAACACTATCCTAGGGCGGATGCTAACCCTAACCCTAACACTATCCTAGGGCTGATGCTAACCCTAACCCTAACCCTAACACTATCCTAGGGCTGATGCTAACCCTAAACCTAACTCTAACACTACCTTAGGGATGAGGTTAACCCTAACCCAAACACTATCCTACGGCTGATGCTAACCCTAACCCTAACCCTAACACTATGCTAAGGCTGATGCTAACCCTAACACTAACACTATCCTAGGCCTGGTGCTAACCCTAACCCTATCCCTAACACTGTCCTAGGGCTGATGCTAACCCTAACCCTAATACTATCCTAGGGCTGATGCTAACGCTAACCCTAACACTAACACTATCCTAGGGCTGATGCTAACGCTAACCCTAACACTATCCTAGGGCTGATGCTAACCCTAACCCTAACACTATCCTAGGACTGATGCTAACCCTAACCCTAACACTATCATAGGGCTGATGCTAACAATAACCCTAACCCTAACACTATCCTAAGCCTGATGCTAACCCTATCCCTAACCCTAACACTCTCCTAGGGCTGAGGCTAACGCTAACCCAAACACTATCCTAGGGCTGATGCTAACCCTAACCCTAACGCTAACACTATCCTAGGGTTGATGCTAACCCTAAAGCTAACACTATCCTAGGGCTGATGCTAACCCTAACCCTAACCCTAACACTATCCTAGGGCTGATGCTAACCCTAACTCTAACATTATCCTAGGGCTGATGCTAACCCTAACCCTAACCCTAACACTATCCTAGGGCTGATGCTAACCCTAACCCTAACACTATCCTAGGGCTGATGCTAACCCTAACCCTAACCCTAACACTATCCAAGTCTGATGCTAACCCTAGCCCTCACACTATCCTAGGCCTGATGATAACACGAACCCTAACCTTAACACTATCCTAGGGCTGATGCTAACCCTAACCCTAACCCTAACACTATCCTAGAGCTGATGCTAACCCTAACCCTAGCACTATCCTAGGCCTGATGATAACCCTAACCCTAACCCTAACACTATCCTAGGGCTGATGCTAACCCTAACCCTAACACTATCCTAGGGCTGATGCTAACCCTAACCCTAACCCTAACACTATCCTAGGGCTGATGCTAACCCTAACGCTAAGCCTAACACTATACTTCAACTGATGATAACCCTAACCCTAACCCTAACTCTATCCTAGGCCTGATGATAACCCTAAACCTAACCCTAACACTATCCTAGGGTTTATGTTAACCCTAACCCTAACACTATCCTAAGGCTGATGCTAACCCTAACCCTAACCCTAACACTATCCTAGGGCGGATGCTAACCCTAACCCTAACACTATCCTAGGGCTGATGCTAACCCTAACCCTAACCCTAACACTATCCTAGGGCTGATGCTAACCCTAAACCTAACTCTAACACTATCTTAGGGATGAGGTTAACCCTAACCCAAACACTATCCTACGGCTGATGCTAACCCTAACCCTAACCCTAACACTATCCTAGGGCTGATGCTAACCCTAACCCTAATACTATCCTAGGGCTGATGCTAACCCTATCCCTAACCCTAACACTATCCTAGGGCTGATGCTAACCCTAACCCTAACCCTAACACTATCCTAGGGCTGATGTTAACCCTAACCCTAACACTATCCTAGGGCTGATGCTAACCCTAACTCTAACCCTAACACTATCCTAGGGCTGATGCTAACCCTAAACCTAACACTATCCTAGGCCTGATGCTAACCCTAACCCTAACACTATCCTAGGCCTGATGCTAACCCTATCCTTAACCCTAACACTCTCCTAGGGCTGAGGCTAACCCTAACCCTAACACTATCCTAGGGCTGATGCTAACCCTAACCCTAACCCTAACACTATCCTAGGGTTGATGCTAACCCTAACCCTAACACTATCCTAGGGCTGATGCTAACCCTAACCCTAACCCTAACACTATCCTAGGGCTGATGCTAAAGCTAACCCTAACACTATCCTAGGGCTGATGCTAACCCTAACCCTAACCCTAACACTATCCTAGGGCTGATGCTAACCCTAACCGTAACACTATCCTAGGGCTGATTCTAACCCTAACCCTAACCCTAACACTATCCTAGGGCTGATGCTAACCCTAACCATAACACTATCCTAGGGCTGATGCTAACCCTAACCCTAACCCTAACAATATCCTAGGGCTGATGCTAACCCTAACCCTAACACTATCGTAGGGCTGATGCTAACCCTAACCCTAACCGTAACACTATCCTAGGGCTGATGCTAACCCTAACCCTAACCCTAACACTATCCTAGGGCTGATGCTAACCCTAACGCTAAGCCTAACACTATACTTCAACTGATGATAACCCTAACCCTAACCCTAACTCTATCCTAGGCCTGATGATAACCCTAAACCTAACCCTAACACTATCCTAGGGTTTATGTTAACCCTAACCCTAACACTATCCTAAGGCTGATGCTAACCCTAACCCTAACCCTAACACTATCCTAGGGCGGATGCTAACCCTAACCCTAACCCTAACACTATCCTAGGGCTGATGCTAACCCTAACACTAACACTATCCTAGGGCTGATGCTAACCCTAACCCTAACCCTAACACTATCCTAGGGCTGATGCTAACCCTAACCCTAACTCTAACACTATCTTAGGGATGAGGTTAACCCTAACCCAAACACTATCCTACGGCTGATGCTAACCCTAACCCTAACCCTAACACTATCCTAAGGCTGATGCTAACCCTAACCCTAATACTATCCTAGGGCTGATGCTAACCCTATCCCTAACCCTAACACTATCCTAGGGCTGATGCTAACCCTAACCCTAACCCTAACACTATCCTAGGGCTGATGTTAACCCTAACCCTAACACTATCCTAGGGCTGATGCTAACCCTAACTCTAACCCTAACACTATCCTAGGGCTGATGCTAACCCTAAACCTAACACTATCCTAGGCCTGATGCTAACCCTAACCCTAACACTATCCTAGGCCTGATGCTAACCCTATCCATAACCCTAACACTCTCCTAGGGCTGAGGCTAACCCTAACCCTAACACTATCCTAGGGCTGATGCTAACCCTAACCCTAACCCTAACACTATCCTAGGGTTGATGCTAACCCTAACCCTAACACTATCCTAGGGCTGATGCTAACCCTAACCCTAACCCTAACACTATCCTAGGGCTGATGCTAAAGCTAACCCTAACACTATCCTAGGGCTGATGCTAACCCTAACCCTAACCCTAACACTATCCTAGGGCTGATGCTAACCCTAACCGTAACACTATCCTAGGGCTGATTCTAACCCTAACCCTAACCCTAACACTATCCTAGGGCTGATGCTAACCCTAACCATAACACTATCCTAGGGCTGATGCTAACCCTAACCCTAACCCTAACAATATCCTAGGGCTGATGCTAACCCTAACCCTAACACTATCGTAGGGCTGATGCTAACCCTAACCCTAACCGTAACACTATCCTAGGGCTGATGCTAACCCTAACCCTAACCCTAACTCTATCCTAGGGCTGATGCTAACCCTAACGCTAAGCCTAACACTATACTTCAACTGATGATAACCCTAACCCTAACCCTAACTCTATCCTAGGCCTGATGATAACCCTAAACCTAACCCTAACACTATCCTAGGGTTTATGTTAACCCTAACCCTAACACTATCCTAAGGCTGATGCTAACCCTAACCCTAACCCTAACACTATCCTAGGGCGGATGCTAACCCTAACCCTAACCCTAACACTATCCTAGGGCTGATGCTAACCCTAACACTAACACTATCCTAGGGCTGATGCTAACCCTAACCCTAACCCTAACACTATCCTAGGGCTGATGCTAACCCTAACCCTAACTCTAACACTATCTTAGGGATGAGGTTAACCCTAACCCAAACACTATCCTACGGCTGATGCTAACCCTAACGCTAACCCTAACACTATCCTAAGGCTGATGCTAACCCTAACACTAACACTATCCTGGGCCTGGTGCTAACCCTAACCCTAACCCTAACACTATCCTAGGGCTGATGCTAACGCTAACCCTAATACTATCCTAGGGCTGATGCTAACCCTATCCCTAACCCTAACACTATCCTAGGGCTGATGCTAACCCTAACCCTAACCCTAACACTATCCTAGGGCTGATGGTAACCCTAACCCTAACACTATCCTAGGCCTGATGCAAACCCTAACCCTAACACTTACACTATCCTAGGGCTGATGCTAACCCTAACCCTAATCTTAACACTATCCTAGGTCTGATGCTAACCCTAAGCCTAACACTATCCTAGGGCTGATGCTAACCCTAACCCTAACCCTAACACTATCCTAGGGCTGATGTTAACCCTAACCCTAACACTATCCTAGGGCTGATGCTAACCCTAACTCTAACCCTAACACTCTCCTAGGGCTGATGCTAACCCTAAACCTAACACTATCCTAGGCCTGATGCTAACCCTAACCCTAACACTATCCTAGGCCTGATGCTAACCCTATCCATAACCCTAACACTCTCCTAGGGCTGAGGCTAACCCTAACCCTAACACTATCCTAGGGCTGATGCTAACCCTAACCCTAACCCTAACACTATCCTAGGGTTTATGCTAACCCTAACCCTAACACTATCCTAGGGCTGATGCTAACCCTAACCCTAACCCTAACACTATCCTAGGGCTGATGCTAACCCTAACCCTAACACTATCCTAGGGCTGATGCTAACCCTAACCCTAACCCTAACACTATCCTAGGGCTGATGCTAACCCTAACCGTAACACTATCCTAGGGCTGATTCTAACCCTAACCCTAACCCTAACACTATCCTAGGGCTGATGCTAACCCTAACCATAACACTATCCTAGGGCTGATGCTAACCCTAACCCTAACCCTAACAATATCCTAGGGCTGATGCTAACCCTAACCCTAACACTATCGTAGGGCTGATGCTAACCCTAACCCTAACCGTAACACTATCCTAGGGCTGATGCTAACCCTAACCCTAACCCTAACACTATCCTAGAGCTGATGCTAACGCTAACCCTAACCCTAACCCTAACCCTAATACTATCCTAGGGCTGATGCTAACCCTAACCCTACACCTAACACTATGCTAGGGCTGATGCTAACCCTAAAACTAACACTATCCTAGGGCTGATGCTAACCCTACCCCTAACCCTAACACTATCCTAGGGCTGATACTAACCCTAACCCTAAATCTAACACTATCCTAGGGCTGAGGCTAACCCTAACCCTAACACTATCCTACGGCTGATGCTAACCCTAACCCTAATACTATCCTAGGGCTGATGCTAACGCTAACCCTAACACTAACACTATCCTAGGGCTGATGCTAACGCTAACCCTAACACTATCCTAGGGCTGATGCTAACCCTAACCCTAACACTATCCTAGGCGTGATGCTAACCCTAACCCTAACACTATCATAGGGCTGATGCTAACAATAACCCTAACCCTAACACTATCCTAAGCCTGATGCTAACCCTATCCCTAACCCTAACACTCTCCTAGGGCTGAGGCTAACGCTAACCCAAACACTATCCTAGGGCTGATGCTAACCCTAACCCTAACCCTAACACTATCCTAGGGTTGATGCTAACCCTAAACCTAACACTGTCCTAGGGCTGATGCTAACCCTAACCCTAACCCTAACACTATCCTAGGGCTGATGCTAACCCTAACTCTAACATTATCCTAGGGCTGATGCTAACCCTAACCCTAACCCTAACACTATCCTAGGGCTGATGCTAACCCTAACCCTAACACTATCCTAGGGCTGATGCTAACCCTAACCCTAACCCTAACACTATCCAAGTCTGATGCTAACCCTAGCCCTCACACTATCCTAGGCCTGATGATAACACTAACCCTAACCTTAACACTATCCTAGGGCTGATGCTAACCCTAACCCTAACCCTAACACTATCCTAGAGCTGATGCTAACCCTAACCCTAGCACTATCCTAGGCCTGATGATAACCCTAACCCTAACCCTAACACTATCCTAGGGCTGATGCTAACCCTAACCCTAACACTATCCGAGCGCTGATGCTAACCCTAACCCTAACCCTAACACTATCCTAGGGCTGATGCTAACCCTAACGCTAAGCCTAACACTATACTTCAACTGATGATAACCCTAACCCTAACCCTAACTCTATCCTAGGCCTGATGATAACCCTAAACCTAACCCTAACACTATCCTAGGTTTTATGTTAACCCTAACCCTAACACTATCCTAAGGCTGATGCTAACCCTAACCCTAACCATAACACTATCCTAGGGCGGATGCTAACCCTAACCCTAACCCTAACACTATCCTAGGGCTGATGCTAACCCTAACACTAACACTATCCTAGGGCTGATGCTAACCCTAACCCTAACCCTAACACTATCCTAGGGCTGATGCTAACCCTAACCCTAACCCTAACAGTATCCTAGGGCTGATGCTAACCCTAACCCTAACCATAACACTATCCTAGGGCGGATGCTAACCCTAACCCTAACCCTAACACTATCCTAGGGCTGATGCTAACCCTAACACTAACACTATCCTAGGGCTGATGCTAACCCTAACCCTAACCCTAACACTATCCTAGGGCTGATGCTAACCCTAACCCTAACTCTAACACTATCTTAGGGATGAGGTTAACCCTAACCCAAACACTATCCTACGGCTGATGCTAACCCTAACCCTAACCCTAACACTATCCTAAGGCTGATGCTAACCCTAACACTAACACTATCCTGGGCTGGTGCTAACCCTAACCCTAACCCTAACACTATCCTAGGGCTGATGCTAACCCTAACCCTAATACTATCCTAGGGCTGATGCTAACCCTATCCCTAACCCTAACACTATCCTAGGGCTGATGCTAACCCTAACCCTAACCCTAACACTATCCTAGGGCTGATGGTAACCCTAACCATAACACTATCCTAGGCCTGATGCTAACCCTAACCCTAACACTTACACTATCCTAGGGCTGATGCTAACCCTAACCCTAACCTTAACACTATCCTAGGTCTGATAATAACCCTAAGCCTAACACTATCCTAGGGCTGATGCTAACCCTAACCCTAACCCTAACACTATCCTAGGGCTGATGTTAACCCTAACCCTAACACTATCCTAGGGCTGATGCTAACCCTAACTCTAACCCTAACACTCTCCTAGGGCTGATGCTAACCCTAAACCTAACACGATCCTAGGCCTGATGCTAACCCTACCCTAACACTATCCTAGGCCTGATGCTAACCCTATCCATAACCCTAACACTCTCCTAGGGCTGAGGCTAACCCTAACCCTAACACTATCCTAGGGCTGATGCTAACCCTAACCCTAACCCTAACACTATCCTAGGGTTGATGCTAACCCTAACCCTAACACTATCCTAGGGCTGATGCTAACCCTAACCCTAACCCTAACACTATCCTAGGGCTGATGCTAACCCTAACCCTAACACTATCCTAGGGCTGATGCTAACCCTAACCCTAACCCTAACACTATCCTAGGGCTGATGCTAACCCTAACCGTAACACTATCCTAGGGCTGATTCTAACCCTAACCCTAACCCTAACACTATCCTAGGGCTGATGCTAACCCTAACCATAACACTATCCTAGGGCTGATGCTAACCCTAACCCTAACCCTAACAATATCCTAGGGCTGATGCTAACCCTAACCCTAACACTATCGTAGGGCTGATGCTAACCCTAACCCTAACCGTAACACTATCCTAGGGCTGATGCTAACCCTAACCCTAACCCTAACACTATCCTAGGGCTGATGCTAACCCTAACGCTAAGCCTAACACTATACTTCAACTGATGATAACCCTAACCCTAACCCTAACTCTATCCTAGGCCTGATGATAACCCTAAACCTAACCCTAACACTATCCTAGGGTTTATGTTAACCCTAACCCTAACACTATCCTAAGGCTGATGCTAACCCTAACCCTAACCCTAACACTATCCTAGGGCGGATGCTAACCCTAACCCTAACCCTAACACTATCCTAGAGCTGATGCTAACCCTAACACTAACACTATCCTAGGGCTGATGCTAACCCTAACCCTAACCCTAACACTATCCTAGGGCTGATGCTAACCCTAACCCTAACTCTAACACTATCTTAGGGATGAGGTTAACCCTAACCCAAACACTATCCTACGGCTGATGCCAACCCTAACCCTAACCCTAACACTATCCTAAGGCTGATGCTAACCCTAACACTAACACTATCCTGGGCCTGGTGCTAACCCTAACCCTAACCCTAACACTATCGTAGGGCTGATGCTAACCCTAACCCTAATACTATCCTAGGGCTGATGCTAACCCTATCCCTAACCCTAACACTATCCTAGGGCTGATGCTAACCCTAACCCTAACCCTAACACTATCCTAGGGCTGATGGTAACCCTAACCCTAACACTATCCTAGGCCTGATGCTAACCCTAACCCTAACACTTACACTATCCTAGGGCTGATTCTAACCCTAACCCTAACCTTAACACTATCCTAGGTCTGATGCTAACCCTAAGCCTAACACTATCCTAGGGCTGATGCTAACCCTAACCCTAACCCTAACACTATCCTAGGGCTGATGTTAACCCTAACCCTAACACTATCCTAGGGCTGATGCTAACCCTAACTCTAACCCTAACACTCTCCTTGGGCTGATGCTAACCCTAAACCTAACACTATCCTAGGCCTGATGCTAACCCTAACCCTAACACTATCCTAGGCCTGATGCTAACCCTATCCATAACCCTAACACTCTCCTAGGGCTGAGGCTAACCCTAACCCTAACACTATCCTAGGGCTGATGCTAACCCTAACCCTAACCCTAACACTATCCTAGGGTTGATGCTAACCCTAACCCTAACACTATCCTAGGGCTGATGCTAACCCTAACCCTAACCCTAACACTATCCTAGGGCTGATGCTAACCCTAACCCTAACACTATCCTAGGGCTGATGCTAACCCTAACCCTAACCCTAGCACTATCCTAGGGCTGATGCTAACCCTAACCGTAACACTATCCTAGGGCTGATTCTAACCCTAACCCTAACCCTAACACTATCCTAGGGCTGATGCTAACCCTAACCATAACACTATCCTAGGGCTGATGCTAACCCTAACCCTAACCCTAACAATATCCTAGGGCTGATGCTAACCCTACCCCTAACACTATCGTAGGGCTGATGCTAACCCTAACCCTAACCGTAACACTATCCTAGGGCTGATGCTAACCCTAACCCTAACCCTAACACTATCCTAGAGCTGATGCTAACGCTAACCCTAACCCTAACCCTAACCCTAATACTATCCTAGGGCTGATGCTAACCCTAACCCTACACCTAACACTATGCTAGGGCTGATGCTAACCCTAAAACTAACACTATCCTAGGGCTGATGCTAACCCTACCCCTAACCCTAACACTATCCTAGGGCTGATGCTAACCCTAACCCTAAATCTAACACTATTCTAGGGCTGAGGCTAACCCTAACCCTAACACTATCCTACGGCTGATGCTAACCCCAACGCTAACCCTAACACTATCCTAAGGCTGATGCTAACCCTAACACTAACACTATCCTAGGGCTGATTCTAACGCTAACCCTAACACTATCCTAGGGCTGATGCTAACCCTAACCCTAACACTATCCTAGGCCTGATGCTAACCCTAACCCTAACACTATCATAGGGCTGATGCTAACAATAACCCTAACCCTAACACTATCCTAGGCCTGATGCTAACCCTATCCCTAACCCTAACACTATCCTAGGGCTGATGCTAACCCTAACCCTAACACTATCCCAGGCCTGATGCTAACCCTAACCCTAACACTATCATAGGGCTGATGCTAACAATAACCCTAACCCTAACACTATCCTAGGCCTGATGCAAACCCTATCCCTAACCCTAACACTCTCCTAGGGCTGAGGCTAACGCTAACCCAAACACTATCCTAGGGCTGATGCTAACCCTAACCCTAACCCTAACCCTAACACTATCCTAGGGCTGATGCTAACCCTAACCCTAACACTATCCTAGGCCTGATGCTAACCCTAACCCTAACACTATCATAGGGCTTATGCTAACAATAACCCTAACCCTAACACTATCCTAGGCCTGATGCAAACCCTATCCCTAACCCTAACACTCTCCTAGGGCTGAGGCTAACGCTAACCCAAACACTATCCTAGGGCTGATGCTAACCCTAACCCTAACCCTAACCCTAACACTATCCTAGGGTTGATGCTAACCCTAACCCAAACACTATCCTACGGCTGATGCTAACCCTAACCCTAACCCTAACACTATCCTAAGGCTGATGCTAACCCTAACACTAACACTATCCTGGGCTGGTGCTAACCCTAACCCTAACCCTAACACTATCCTAGGGCTGATGCTAACCCTAACCCTAATACTATCCTAGGGCTGATGCTAACCCTATCCCTAACCCTAACACTATCCTAGGGCTGATGCTAACCCTAACCCTAACCCTAACACTATCCTAGGGCTGATGGTAACCCTAACCATAACACTATCCTAGGCCTGATGCTAACCCTAACCCTAACACTTACACTATCCTAGGGCTGATGCTAACCCTAACCCTAACCTTAACACTATCCTAGGTCTGATAATAACCCTAAGCCTAACACTATCCTAGGGCTGATGCTAACCCTAACCCTAACCCTAACACTATCCTAGGGCTGATGTTAACCCTAACCCTAACACTATCCTAGGGCTGATGCTAACCCTAACTCTAACCCTAACACTCTCCTAGGGCTGATGCTAACCCTAAACCTAACACTATCCTAGGCCTGATGCTAACCCTAACCCTAACACTATCCTAGGCCTGATGCTAACCCTATCCATAACCCTAACACTCTCCTAGGGCTGAGGCTAACCCTAACCCTAACACTATCCTAGGGCTGATGCTAACCCTAACCCTAACCCTAACACTATCCTAGGGTTGATGCTAACCCTAACCCTAACACTATCCTAGGGCTGATGCTAACCCTAACCCTAACCCTAACACTATCCTAGGGCTGATGCTAACCCTAACCCTAACACTATCCTAGGGCTGATGCTAACCCTAACCCTAACCCTAACACTATCCTAGGGCTGATGCTAACCCTAACCGTAACACTATCCTAGGGCTGATTCTAACCCTAACCCTAACCCTAACACTATCCTAGGGCTGATGCTAACCCTAACCATAACACTATCCTAGGGCTGATGCTAACCCTAACCCTAACCCTAACAATATCCTAGGGCTGATGCTAACCCTAACCCTAACACTATCGTAGGGCTGATGCTAACCCTAACCCTAACCGTAACACTATCCTAGGGCTGATGCTAACCCTAACCCTAACCCTAACACTATCCTAGGGCTGATGCTAACCCTAACGCTAAGCCTAACACTATACTTCAACTGATGATAACCCTAACCCTAACCCTAACTCTATCCTAGGCCTGATGATAACCCTAAACCTAACCCTAACACTATCCTAGGGTTTATGTTAACCCTAACCCTAACACTATCCTAAGGCTGATGCTAACCCTAACCCTAACCCTAACACTGTCCTAGAGCTGATGCTAACCCTAACACTAACACTATCCTAGGGCTGATGCTAACCCTAACCCTAACCCTAACACTATCCTAGGGCTGATGCTAACCCTAACCCTAACTCTAACACTATCTTAGGGATGAGGTTAACCCTAACCCAAACACTATCCTACGGCTGATGCTAACCCTAACCCTAACCCTAACACTATCCTAAGGCTGATGCTAACCCTAACACTAACACTATCCTGGGCCTGGTGCTAACCCTAACCCTAACCCTAACACTATCGTATGGCTGATGCTAACCCTAACCCTAATACTATCCTAGGGCTGATGCTAACCCTATCCCTAACCCTAACACTATCCTAGGGCTGATGCTAACCCTAACCCTAACCCTAACACTATCCTAGGGCTGATGGTAACCCTAACCCTAACACTATCCTAGGCCTGATGCTAACCCTAACCCTAACACTTACACTATCCTAGGGCTGATTCTAACCCTAACCCTAACCTTAACACTATCCTAGGTCTGATGCTAACCCTAAGCCTAACACTATCCTAGGGCTGATGCTAACCCTAACCCTAACCCTAACACTATCCTAGGGCTGATGTTAACCCTAACCCTAACACTATCCTAGGGCTGATGCTAACCCTAACTCTAACCCTAACACTCTCCTTGGGCTGATGCTAACCCTAAACCTAACACTATCCTAGGCCTGATGCTAACCCTAACCCTAACACTATCCTAGGCCTGATGCTAACCCTATCCATAACCCTAACACTCTCCTAGGGCTGAGGCTAACCCTAACCCTAACACTATCCTAGGGCTGATGCTAACCCTAACCCTAACCCTAACACTATCCTAGGGTTGATGCTAACCCTAACCCTAACACTATCCTAGGGCTGATGCTAACCCTAACCCTAACCCTAACACTATCCTAGGGCTGATGCTAACCCTAACCCTAACACTATCCTAGGGCTGATGCTAACCCTAACCCTAACCCTAACACTATCCTAGGGCTGATGCTAACCCTAACCGTAACACTATCCTAGGGCTGATTCTAACCCTAACCCTAACCCTAACACTATCCTAGGGCTGATGCTAACCCTAACCATAACACTATCCTAGGGCTGATGCTAACCCTAACCCTAACCCTAACAATATCCTAGGGCTGATGCTAACCCTACCCCTAACACTATCGTAGGGCTGATGCTAACCCTAACCCTAACCGTAACACTATCCTAGGGCTGATGCTAACCCTAACCCTAACCCTAACACTATCCTAGAGCTGATGCTAACGCTAACCCTAACCCTAACCCTAACCCTAATACTATCCTAGGGCTGATGCTAACCCTAACCCTACACCTAACACTATGCTAGGGCTGATGCTAACCCTAAAACTAACACTATCCTAGGGCTGATGCTAACCCTACACCTAACCCTAACACTATCCTAGGGCTGATGCTAACCCTAACCCTAAATCTAACACTATTCTAGGGCTGAGGCTAACCCTAACCCTAACACTATCCTACGGCTGATGCTAACCCCAACGCTAACCCTAACACTATCCTAAGGCTGATGCTAACCCTAACACTAACACTATCCTAGGGCTGATTCTAACGCTAACCCTAACACTATCCTAGGGCTGATGCTAACCCTAACCCTAACACTATCCTAGGCCTGATGCTAACCCTAACCCTAACACTATCATAGGGCTGATGCTAACAATAACCCTAACCCTAACACTATCCTAGGCCTGATGCTAACCCTATCCCTAACCCTAACACTATCCTAGGGCTGATGCTAACCCTAACCCTAACACTATCCTAGGCCTGATGCTAACCCTAACCCTAACACTATCATAGGGCTGATGCTAACAATAACCCTAACCCTAACACTATGCTAGGCCTGATGCAAACCCTATCCCTAACCCTAACACTCTCCTAGGGCTGAGGCTAACGCTAACCCAAACACTATCCTAGGGCTGATGCTAACCCTAACCCTAACCCTAACAATATCCTAGGGCTGATGCTAACCCTAACCCTAACACTATCGTAGGGCTGATGCTAACCCTAACCCTAACCGTAACACTATCCTAGGGCTGATGCTAACCCTAACCCTAACCCTAACACTATCCTAGGGCTGATGCTAACCCTAACGCTAAGCCTAACACTATACTTCAACTGATGATAACCCTAACCCTAACCCTAACTCTATCCTAGGCCTGATGATAACCCTAAACCTAACCCTAACACTATCCTAGGGTTTATGTTAACCCTAACCCTAACACTATCCTAAGGCTGATGCTAACCCTAACCCTAACCCTAACACTATCCTAGGGCGGATGCTAACCCTAACCCTAACCCTAACACTATCCTAGAGCTGATGCTAACCCTAACACTAACACTATCCTAGGGCTGATGCTAACCCTAACCCTAACCCTAACACTATCCTAGGGCTGATGCTAACCCTAACCCTAACTCTAACACTATCTTAGGGATGAGGTTAACCCTAACCCAAACACTATCCTACGGCTGATGCTAACCCTAACCCTAACCCTAACACTATCCTAAGGCTGATGCTAACCCTAACACTAACACTATCCTGGGCCTGGTGCTAACCCTAACCCTAACCCTAACACTATCGTAGGGCTGATGCTAACCCTAACCCTAATACTATCCTAGGGCTGATGCTAACCCTATCCCTAACCCTAACACTATCCTAGGGCTGATGCTAACCCTAACCCTAACCCTAACACTATCCTAGGGCTGATGGTAACCCTAACCCTAACACTATCCTAGGCCTGATGCTAACCCTAACCCTAACACTTACACTATCCTAGGGCTGATTCTAACCCTAACCCTAACCTTAACACTATCCTAGGTCTGATGCTAACCCTAAGCCTAACACTATCCTAGGGCTGATGCTAACCCTAACCCTAACCCTAACACTATCCTAGGGCTGATGTTAACCCTAACCCTAACACTATCCTAGGGCTGATGCTAACCCTAACTCTAACCCTAACACTCTCCTTGGGCTGATGCTAACCCTAAACCTAACACTATCCTAGGCCTGATGCTAACCCTAACCCTAACACTATCCTAGGCCTGATGCTAACCCTATCCATAACCCTAACACTCTCCTAGGGCTGAGGCTAACCCTAACCCTAACACTATCCTAGGGCTGATGCTAACCCTAACCCTAACCCTAACACTATCCTAGGGTTGATGCTAACCCTAACCCTAACACTATCCTAGGGCTGATGCTAACCCTAACCCTAACCCTAACACTATCCTAGGGCTGATGCTAACCCTAACCCTAACACTATCCTAGGGCTGATGCTAACCCTAACCCTAACCCTAGCACTATCCTAGGGCTGATGCTAACCCTAACCGTAACACTATCCTAGGGCTGATTCTAACCCTAACCCTAACCCTAACACTATCCTAGGGCTGATGCTAACCCTAACCATAACACTATCCTAGGGCTGATGCTAACCCTAACCCTAACCCTAACAATATCCTAGGGCTGATGCTAACCCTACCCCTAACACTATCGTAGGGCTGATGCTAACCCTAACCCTAACCGTAACACTATCCTAGGGCTGATGCTAACCCTAACCCTAACCCTAACACTATCCTAGAGCTGATGCTAACGCTAACCCTAACCCTAACCCTAACCCTAATACTATCCTAGGGCTGATGCTAACCCTAACCCTACACCTAACACTATGCTAGGGCTGATGCTAACCCTAAAACTAACACTATCCTAGGGCTGATGCTAACCCTACCCCTAACCCTAACACTATCCTAGGGCTGATGCTAACCCTAACCCTAAATCTAACACTATTCTAGGGCTGAGGCTAACCCTAACCCTAACACTATCCTACGGCTGATGCTAACCCCAACGCTAACCCTAACACTATCCTAAGGCTGATGCTAACCCTAACACTAACACTATCCTAGGGCTGATTCTAACGCTAACCCTAACACTATCCTAGGGCTGATGCTAACCCTAACCCTAACACTATCCTAGGCCTGATGCTAACCCTAACCCTAACACTATCATAGGGCTGATGCTAACAATAACCCTAACCCTAACACTATCCTAGGCCTGATGCTAACCCTATCCCTAACCCTAACACTATCCTAGGGCTGATGCTAACCCTAACCCTAACACTATCCTAGGCCTGATGCTAACCCTAACCCTAACACTATCATAGGGCTGATGCTAACAATAACCCTAACCCTAACACTATGCTAGGCCTGATGCAAACCCTATCCCTAACCCTAACACTCTCCTAGGGCTGAGGCTAACGCTAACCCAAACACTATCCTAGGGCTGATGCTAACCCTAACCCTAACCCTAACAATATCCTAGGGCTGATGCTAACCCTAACCCTAACACTATCGTAGGGCTGATGCTAACCCTAACCCTAACCGTAACACTATCCTAGGGCTGATGCTAACCCTAACCCTAACCCTAACACTATCCTAGGGCTGATGCTAACCCTAACGCTAAGCCTAACACTATACTTCAACTGATGATAACCCTAACCCTAACCCTAACTCTATCCTAGGCCTGATGATAACCCTAAACCTAACCCTAACACTATCCTAGGGTTTATGTTAACCCTAACCCTAACACTATCCTAAGGCTGATGCTAACCCTAACCCTAACCCTAACACTATCCTAGGGCGGATGCTAACCCTAACCCTAACCCTAACACTATCCTAGAGCTGATGCTAACCCTAACACTAACACTATCCTAGGGCTGATGCTAACCCTAACCCTAACCCTAACACTATCCTAGGGCTGATGCTAACCCTAACCCTAACTCTAACACTATCTTAGGGATGAGGTTAACCCTAACCCAAACACTATCCTACGGCTGATGCTAACCCTAACCCTAACCCTAACACTATCCTAAGGCTGATGCTAACCCTAACACTAACACTATCCTGGGCCTGGTGCTAACCCTAACCCTAACCCTAACACTATCGTAGGGCTGATGCTAACCCTAACCCTAATACTATCCTAGGGCTGATGCTAACCCTATCCCTAACCCTAACACTATCCTAGGGCTGATGCTAACCCTAACCCTAACCCTAACACTATCCTAGGGCTGATGGTAACCCTAACCCTAACACTATCCTAGGCCTGATGCTAACCCTAACCCTAACACTTACACTATCCTAGGGCTGATTCTAACCCTAACCCTAACCTTAACACTATCCTAGGTCTGATGCTAACCCTAAGCCTAACACTATCCTAGGGCTGATGCTAACCCTAACCCTAACCCTAACACTATCCTAGGGCTGATGTTAACCCTAACCCTAACACTATCCTAGGGCTGATGCTAACCCTAACTCTAACCCTAACACTCTCCTTGGGCTGATGCTAACCCTAAACCTAACACTATCCTAGGCCTGATGCTAACCCTAACCCTAACACTATCCTAGGCCTGATGCTAACCCTATCCATAACCCTAACACTCTCCTAGGGCTGAGGCTAACCCTAACCCTAACACTATCCTAGGGCTGATGCTAACCCTAACCCTAACCCTAACACTATCCTAGGGTTGATGCTAACCCTAACCCTAACACTATCCTAGGGCTGATGCTAACCCTAACCCTAACCCTAACACTATCCTAGGGCTGATGCTAACCCTAACCCTAACACTATCCTAGGGCTGATGGTAACCCTAACCCTAACCCTAGCACTATCCTAGGGCTGATGCTAACCCTAACCGTAACACTATCCTAGGGCTGATTCTAACCCTAACCCTAACCCTAACACTATCCTAGGGCTGATGCTAACCCTAACCATAACACTATCCTAGGGCTGATGCTAACCCTAACCCTAACCCTAACAATATCCTAGGGCTGATGCTAACCCTACCCCTAACACTATCGTAGGGCTGATGCTAACCCTAACCCTAACCGTAACACTATCCTAGGGCTGATGCTAACCCTAACCCTAACCCTAACACTATCCTAGAGCTGATGCTAACGCTAACCCTAACCCTAACCCTAACCCTAATACTATCCTAGGGCTGATGCTAACCCTAACCCTACACCTAACACTATGCTAGGGCTGATGCTAACCCTAAAACTAACACTATCCTAGGGCTGATGCTAACCCTACCCCTAACCCTAACACTATCCTAGGGCTGATGCTAACCCTAACCCTAAATCTAACACTATTCTAGGGCTGAGGCTAACCCTAACCCTAACACTATCCTACGGCTGATGCTAACCCCAACGCTAACCCTAACACTATCCTAAGGCTGATGCTAACCCTAACACTAACACTATCCTAGGGCTGATTCTAACGCTAACCCTAACACTATCCTAGGGCTGATGCTAACCCTAACCCTAACACTATCCTAGGCCTGATGCTAACCCTAACCCTAACACTATCATAGGGCTGATGCTAACAATAACCCTAACCCTAACACTATCCTAGGCCTGATGCTAACCCTATCCCTAACCCTAACACTATCCTAGGGCTGATGCTAACCCTAACCCTAACACTATCCCAGGCCTGATGCTAACCCTAACCCTAACACTATCATAGGGCTGATGCTAACAATAACCCTAACCCTAACACTATCCTAGGCCTGATGCAAACCCTATCCCTAACCCTAACACTCTCCTAGGGCTGAGGCTAACGCTAACCCAAACACTATCCTAGGGCTGATGCTAACCCTAACCCTAACCCTAACCCTAACACTATCCTAGGGCTGATGCTAACCCTAACCCTAACACTATCCTAGGCCTGATGCTAACCCTAACCCTAACACTATCATAGGGCTTATGCTAACAATAACCCTAACCCTAACACTATCCTAGGCCTGATGCAAACCCTATCCCTAACCCTAACACTCTCCTAGGGCTGAGGCTAACGCTAACCCAAACACTATCCTAGGGCTGATGCTAACCCTAACCCTAACCCTAACCCTAACACTATCCTAGGGTTGATGCTAACCCTAACCCAAACACTATCCTACGGCTGATGCTAACCCTAACCCTAACCCTAACACTATCCTAAGGCTGATGCTAACCCTAACACTAACACTATCCTGGGCTGGTGCTAACCCTAACCCTAACCCTAACACTATCCTAGGGCTGATGCTAACCCTAACCCTAATACTATCCTAGGGCTGATGCTAACCCTATCCCTAACCCTAACACTATCCTAGGGCTGATGCTAACCCTAACCCTAACCCTAACACTATCCTAGGGCTGATGGTAACCCTAACCATAACACTATCCTAGGCCTGATGCTAACCCTAACCCTAACACTTACACTATCCTAGGGCTGATGCTAACCCTAACCCTAACCTTAACACTATCCTAGGTCTGATAATAACCCTAAGCCTAACACTATCCTAGGGCTGATGCTAACCCTAACCCTAACCCTAACACTATCCTAGGGCTGATGTTAACCCTAACCCTAACACTATCCTAGGGCTGATGCTAACCCTAACTCTAACCCTAACACTCTCCTAGGGCTGATGCTAACCCTAAACCTAACACTATCCTAGGCCTGATGCTAACCCTAACCCTAACACTATCCTAGGCCTGATGCTAACCCTATCCATAACCCTAACACTCTCCTAGGGCTGAGGCTAACCCTAACCCTAACACTATCCTAGGGCTGATGCTAACCCTAACCCTAACCCTAACACTATCCTAGGGTTGATGCTAACCCTAACCCTAACACTATCCTAGGGCTGATGCTAACCCTAACCCTAACCCTAACACTATCCTAGGGCTGATGCTAACCCTAACCCTAACACTATCCTAGGGCTGATGCTAACCCTAACCCTAACCCTAACACTATCCTAGGGCTGATGCTAACCCTAACCGTAACACTATCCTAGGGCTGATTCTAACCCTAACCCTAACCCTAACACTATCCTAGGGCTGATGCTAACCCTAACCATAACACTATCCTAGGGCTGATGCTAACCCTAACCCTAACCCTAACAATATCCTAGGGCTGATGCTAACCCTAACCCTAACACTATCGTAGGGCTGATGCTAACCCTAACCCTAACCGTAACACTATCCTAGGGCTGATGCTAACCCTAACCCTAACCCTAACACTATCCTAGGGCTGATGCTAACCCTAACGCTAAGCCTAACACTATACTTCAACTGATGATAACCCTAACCCTAACCCTAACTCTATCCTAGGCCTGATGATAACCATAAACCTAACCCTAACACTATCCTAGGGTTTATGTTAACCCTAACCCTAACACTATCCTAAGGCTGATGCTAACCCTAACCCTAACCCTAACACTATCCTAGAGCTGATGCTAACCCTAACACTAACACTATCCTAGGGCTGATGCTAACCCTAACCCTAACCCTAACACTATCCTAGGGCTGATGCTAACCCTAACCCTAACTCTAACACTATCTTAGGGATGAGGTTAACCCTAACCCAAACACTATCCTACGGCTGATGCTAACCCTAACCCTAACCCTAACACTATCCTAAGGCTGATGCTAACCCTAACACTAACACTATCCTGGGCCTGGTGCTAACCCTAACCCTAACCCTAACACTATCGTATGGCTGATGCTAACCCTAACCCTAATACTATCCTAGGGCTGATGCTAACCCTATCCCTAACCCTAACACTATCCTAGGGCTGATGCTAACCCTAACCCTAACCCTAACACTATCCTAGGGCTGATGGTAACCCTAACCCTAACACTATCCTAGGCCTGATGCTAACCCTAACCCTAACACTTACACTATCCTAGGGCTGATTCTAACCCTAACCCTAACCTTAACACTATCCTAGGTCTGATGCTAACCCTAAGCCTAACACTATCCTAGGGCTGATGCTAACCCTAACCCTAACCCTAACACTATCCTAGGGCTGATGTTAACCCTAACCCTAACACTATCCTAGGGCTGATGCTAACCCTAACTCTAACCCTAACACTCTCCTTGGGCTGATGCTAACCCTAAACCTAACACTATCCTAGGCCTGATGCTAACCCTAAACCTAACACTATCCTAGGCCTGATGCTAACCCTATCCATAACCCTAACACTCTCCTAGGGCTGAGGCTAACCCTAACCCTAACACTATCCTAGGGCTGATGCTAACCCTAACCCTAACCCTAACACTATCCTAGGGTTGATGCTAACCCTAACCCTAACACTATCCTAGGGCTGATGCTAACCCTAACCCTAACCCTAACACTATCCTAGGGCTGATGCTAACCCTAACCCTAACACTATCCTAGGGCTGATGCTAACCCTAACCCTAACCCTAACACTATCCTAGGGCTGATGCTAACCCTAACCGTAACACTATCCTAGGGCTGATTCTAACCCTAACCCTAACCCTAACACTATCCTAGGGCTGATGCTAACCCTAACCATAACACTATCCTAGGGCTGATGCTAACCCTAACCCTAACCCTAACAATATCCTAGGGCTGATGCTAACCCTACCCCTAACACTATCGTAGGGCTGATGCTAACCCTAACCCTAACCGTAACACTATCCTAGGGCTGATGCTAACCCTAACCCTAACCCTAACACTATCCTAGAGCTGATGCTAACGCTAACCCTAACCCTAACCCTAACCCTAATACTATCCTAGGGCTGATGCTAACCCTAACCCTACACCTAACACTATGCTAGGGCTGATGCTAACCCTAAAACTAACACTATCCTAGGGCTGATGCTAACCCTACCCCTAACCCTAACACTATCCTAGGGCTGATGCTAACCCTAACCCTAAATCTAACACTATTCTAGGGCTGAGGCTAACCCTAACCCTAACACTATCCTACGGCTGATGCTAACCCCAACGCTAACCCTAACACTATCCTAAGGCTGATGCTAACCCTAACACTAACACTATCCTAGGGCTGATTCTAACGCTAACCCTAACACTATCCTAGGGCTGATGCTAACCCTAACCCTAACACTATCCTAGGCCTGATGCTAACCCTAACCCTAACACTATCATAGGGCTGATGCTAACAATAACCCTAACCCTAACACTATCCTAGGCCTGATGCTAACCCTATCCCTAACCCTAACACTATCCTAGGGCTGATGCTAACCCTAACCCTAACACTATCCTAGGCCTGATGCTAACCCTAACCCTAACACTATCATAGGGCTGATGCTAACAATAACCCTAACCCTAACACTATGCTAGGCCTGATGCAAACCCTATCCCTAACCCTAACACTCTCCTAGGGCTGAGGCTAACGCTAACCCAAACACTATCCTAGGGCTGATGCTAACCCTAACCCTAACCCTAACCCTAACACTATCCTAGGGTTGATGCTAACCCTAAACCTAACACTATCCTAGGGCTGATGCTAACCCTAACCCTAACCCTAACACTATCCTAGGGGGGATGCTAACCCTAACCCTAACCCTAACACTATCCTAGGGTTGATGCTAACCATAACCCTAACACTATCCTAGGGCTGATGCTAACCCTAACCCTAACCCTAACACTATCCTAGGGCTGATGCTAACCCTAACCCTAACACTATCCTAGGGCTGATGCTAACCCTAACCCTAACCCTAACACTATCCTAGGGCTGATGCTAACCCTAACCGTAACACTATCCTAGGGCTGATTCTAACCCTAAGCCTAACCTTAACACTATCCTAGGGCTGATGCTAACCCTAACCATAACACTATCCTAGGGCTGATGCTAACCCTAACCCTAACCCTAACAATATCCTAGGGCTGATGCTAACCCTACCCCTAACACTATCGTAGGGCTGATGCTAACCCTAACCCTAACCGTAACACTATCCTAGGGCTGATGCTAACCCTAACCCTAACCCTAACACTATCCTAGGGCTGATGCTAACCCTAACCCTAACCCTAACACTATCCTAGAGCTGATGCTAACGCTAACCCTAACCCTAACCCTAACCCTAATACTATCCTAGGGCTGATGCTAACCCTAACCCTACACCTAACACTATGCTAGGGCTGATGCTAACCCTAAAACTAACACTATCCTAGGGCTGATGCTAACCCTACCCCTAACCCTAACACTATCCTAGGGCTGATGCTAACCCTAACCCTAAATCTAACACTATTCTAGGGCTGAGGCTAACCCTAACCCTAACACTATCCTACGGCTGATGCTAACCCCAACGCTAACCCTAACACTATCCTAAGGCTGATGCTAACCCTAACACTAACACTATCCTAGGGCTGATTCTAACGCTAACCCTAACACTATCCTAGGGCTGATGCTAACCCTAACCCTAACACTATCCTAGGCCTGATGCTAACCCTAACCCTAACACTATCATAGGGCTGATGCTAACAATAACCCTAACCCTAACACTATCCTAGGCCTGATGCTAACCCTATCCCTAACCCTAACACTATCCTAGGGCTGATGCTAACCCTAACCCTAACACTATCCTAGGCCTGATGCTAACCCTAACCCTAACACTATCATAGGGCTGATGCTAACAATAACCCTAACCCTAACACTATCCTAGGCCTGATGCAAACCCTATCCCTAACCCTAACACTCTCCTAGGGCTGAGGCTAACGCTAACCCAAACACTATCCTAGGGCTGATGCTAACCCTAACCCTAACCCTAACCCTAACACTATCCTAGGGTTGATGCTAACCCTAAACCTAACACTATCCTAGGGCTGATGCTAACCCTAACCCTAACCCTAACACTATCCTAGGGCTGATGCTAACCCTAACTCTAACATTATCCTAGGGCTGATGCTAACCCTAACCCTAACCCTAACACTATCCTAGGGCTGATGCTAACCCTAACCCTAACACTATCCTAGGGCTGATGCTAACCCTAACCCTAACCCTAACACTATCCAAGTCTGATGCTAACCCTAGCCCTCACACTATCCTAGGCCTGATGATAACACTAACCCTAACCTTAACACTATCCTAGGGCTGATGCTAACCCTAACCCTAACCCTAACACTATCCTAGGGCTGATGCTAACCCTAACCCTAACCCTAACACTCTCCTAGGGCTGATGCTAACCCTAAGCCTAACACTATCCTAGGCCTGATGCTAACCCTAACCCTAACACTATCCTGGGGCTGATGCTAACCCTAACCCTAACCCTAACACTATCCTACGCCTGATGCTAACCCTATCCCTAACCCTAAAACTCTCCTAGCGCTGAAGCTAACCCTAACCCTAACACTATCCTAGGGCTGATGCTAACCCTAACCCTAACCCTAACACTATCCTAGTGTTGATGCTAACCCTAACCCTAACACTATCCTAGGGCTGATGCTAACCCTAACCCTAACCCTAACACTCTCCTAGGGCTGATGCTAACCCTAACCCTAACACTATCCTAGGGCTGATGCTAACCCTAACCCTAACCCTAACACTATCCTAGGGCTGATGCTAACCCTAACCCTAACCCTAACACTATTATAGGCCTGATGCTAAACCTATCCCTAACCATAACACTGTCCTAGGGCTGATGCTAACCCTAACCCTAACACTATCCTAGGGCTGATGCTAACCCTAACCCTAACCCTAACACTATCCTAAGTCTGATGCTAACCCTAGCCCTCACACTATCCTAGGCCTGATGATAACCCTAACCCTAACCTTAACACTATCCTAGGGCTGATGCTAACCCTAACCCTATCCGTAACACTATCCTAGAGCTGATGCTAACCCTAACCCTAACACTATCCGAGGCCTGATGATAACCCTAACCCTAACCCTAACATTATCCTAGGGCTGATGCTAACCCTAACCCTAACACTATCCTAGGGCTGATGCTAACCCTAACGCTAACCCTAACACTATCCTTGAACTGATGCTAACCCTAACCCTAACCCTAACACTATCCTAGGCATGATGATAACCCTAACCCTAACCCTAACACTATCCTAGGGTTTATGTTAACCCTAACCCTAACACTATCCTAGGGCTGATGCTAACCCTAACCCTAACCCTAACACTATCCTAGGGCGGATGCTAACCCTAACCCTTACCCTAACACTATCCTAGGGCTGATGCTAACCCTAACACTAACACTATCCTAGGGCTGATGCTAACCCTAACCCTAACCCTAACACTATCCTAGGGCTGATGCTAACCCTAACCCTAACTCTAACACTATCTTAGGGCTGAGGCTAACCCTAACCCAAACACTATCCTACGGCTGATGCTAACCCTAACCCTAATACTATCCTAGGGCTGATGCTAACGCTAACCCTAACACTAACACTATCCCAGGGCTGATGCTAACGCTAACCCTAACACTATCCTAGGCCTGATGCTAACCCTAACCCTAACAATATCCTAGGGCTGATGCTAACCCTAACCCTAACACTATCGTAGGGCTGATGCTAACCCTAACCCTAACCGTAACACTATCCTAGGGCTGATGCTAACCCTAACCCTAACCCTAACACTATCCTAGAGCTGATGCTAACGCTAACCCTAACCCTAACCCTAACCCTAATACTATCCTAGGGCTGATGCTAACCCTAACCCTACACCTAACACTATGCTAGGGCTGATGCTAACCCTAAAACTAACACTATCCTAGGGCTGATGCTAACCCTACCACTAACCCTAACACTATCCTAGGGCTGATACTAACCCTAACCCTAAATCTAACACTATCCTAGGGCTGAGGCTAACCCTAACCCTAACACTATCCTACGGCTGATGCTAACCCTAACCCTAATACTATCCTAGGGCTGATGCTAACGCTAACCCTAACACTAACACTATCCTAGGGCTGATGCTAACGCTAACCCTAACACTATCCTAGGGCTGATGCTAACCCTAACCCTAACACTATCCTAGGGCTGATGCTAACCCTAACCCTAACCCTAACACTATCCTAGTGTTGATGCTAACCCTAACCCTAACACTATCCTAGGGCTGATGCTAACCCTAACCCTAACCCTAACACTCTCCTAGGGCTGATGCTAACCCTAACCCTAACACTATCCTAGGGCTGATGCTAACCCTAACCCTAACCCTAACACTATCCTAGGGCTGATGCTAACCCTAACCCTAACCCTAACACTATCCTAAGTCTGATGCTAACCCTAGCCCTCACACTATCCTAGGCCTGATGATAACCCTAACCCTAACCTTAACACTATCCTAGGGCTGATGCTAACCCTAACCCTATCCGTAACACTATCCTAGAGCTGATGCTAACCCTAACCCTAACACTATCCGAGGCCTGATGATAACCCTAACCCTAACCCTAACATTATCCTAGGGCTGATGCTAACCCTAACCCTAACACTATCCTAGGGCTGATGCTAACCCTAACGCTAACTCTAACACTATCCTTGAACTGATGCTAACCCTAACCCTAACCCTAACACTATCCTAGGCATGATGATAACCCTAACCCTAACCCTAACACTATCCTAGGGTTTATGTTAACCCTAACCCTAACACTATCCTAGGGCTGATGCTAACCCTAACCCTAACCCTAACACTATCCTAGGGCGGATGCTAACCCTAACCCTTACCCTAACACTATCCTAGGGCTGATGCTAACCCTAACACTAACACTATCCTAGGGCTGATGCTAACCCTAACCCTAACCCTAACACTATCCTAGGGCTGATGCTAACCCTAACCCTAACTCTAACACTATCTTAGGGCTGAGGCTAACCCTAACCCAAACACTATCCTACGGCTGATGCTAACCCTAACCCTAATACTATCCTAGGGCTGATGCTAACGCTAACCCTAACACTAACACTATCCTAGGGCTGATGCTAACGCTAACCCTAACACTATCCTAGGCCTGATGCTAACCCTAACCCTAACAATATCCTAGGGCTGATGCTAACCCTAACCCTAACACTATCGTAGGGCTGATGCTAACCCTAACCCTAACCGTAACACTATCCTAGGGCTGATGCTAACCCTAACCCTAACCCTAACACTATCCTAGAGCTGATGCTAACGCTAACCCTAACCCTAACCCTAACCCTAATACTATCCTAGGGCTGATGCTAACCCTAACCCTACACCTAACACTATGCTAGGGCTGATGCTAACCCTAAAACTAACACTATCCTAGGGCTGATGCTAACCCTACCCCTAACCCTAACACTATCCTAGGGCTGATACTAACCCTAACCCTAAATCTAACACTATCCTAGGGCTGAGGCTAACCCTAACCCTAACACTATCCTACGGCTGATGCTAACCCTAACCCTAATACTATCCTAGGGCTGATGCTAACGCTAACCCTAACACTAACACTATCCTAGGGCTGATGCTAACGCTAACCCTAACACTATCCTAGGGCTGATGCTAACCCTAACCCTAACACTATCCTAGGCCTGATGCTAACCCTAACCCTAACACTATCATAGGGCTGATGCTAACAATAACCCTAACCCTAACACTATCCTAAGCCTGATGCTAACCCTATCCCTAACCCTAACACTCTCCTAGGGCTGAGGCTAACGCTAACCCAAACACTATCCTAGGGCTGATGCTAACCCTAACCCTAACCCTAACACTATCCTAGGGTTGATGCTAACCCTAAACCTAACACTGTCCTAGGGCTGATGCTAACCCTAACCCTAACCCTAACACTATCCTAGGGCTGATGCTAACCCTAACCCTAACACTATCCTAGGGCTGATGCTAACCCTAACCCTAACCCTAACACTATCCAAGTCTGATGCTAACCCTAGCCCTCACACTATCCTAGGCCTGATGATAACACTAACCCTAACCTTAACACTATCCTAGGGCTGATGCTAACCCTAACCCTAACCCTAACACTATCGTAGGGCTGATGCTAACCCTAACCCTAACACTATCCTAGGGCTGATGCTAACCCTAACCCTAACCCTAACACTATCCTAGGGCTGATGCTAACCCTAACGCTAAGCCTAACACTATACTTCAACTGATGATAACCCTAACCCTAACCCTAACTCTATCCTAGGGCTGATGCTAACCCTAACCCTAACCCTAACACTATCCTAGGGCTGATGCTAACCCTAACCCTAACCCTAACACTATCCTAGGGCTGATGCTAACCCTAACCCTAACCATAACACTATCCTAGGGCGGATGCTAACCCTAACCCTAACCCTAACACTATCCTAGGGCTGATGCTAACCCTAACACTAACACTATCCTAGGGCTGATGCTAACCCTAACCCTAACCCTAACACTATCCTAGGGCTGATGCTAACCCTAACCCTAACTCTAACACTATCTTAGGGATGAGGTTAACCCTAACCCAAACACTATCCTACGGCTGATGCTAACCCAAACCCTAACCCTAACACTATCCTAAGGCTGATGCTAACCCTAACACTAACACTATCCTGGGCTGGTGCTAACCCTAACCCTAACCCTAACACTATCCTAGGGCTGATGCTAACCCTAACCCTAATACTATCCTAGGGCTGATGCTAACCCTATCCCTAACCCTAACACTATCCTAGGGCTGATGCTAACCCTAACCCTAACCCTAACACTATCCTAGGGCTGATGGTAACCCTAACCATAACACTATCCTAGGCCTGATGCTAACCCTAACCCTAACACTTACACTATCCTAAGGCTGATGCTAACCCTAACCCTAACCCTAACACTATCCTAGGGCTGATGCTAACCCTAACCCTAACCTTAACACTATCCTAGGTCTGATAATAACCCTAAGCCTAACACTATCCTAGGGCTGATGCTAACGCTAACCCTAACACTATCCTAGGGCTGATGCTAACCCTAACCCTAACACTATCCTAGGGCTGATGCTAACCCTAACCCTAACCCTAACACTATCCTAGTGTTGATGCTAACCCTAACCCTAACACTATCCTAGGGCTGATGCTAACCCTAACCCTAACCCTAACACTCTCCTAGGGCTGATGCTAACCCTAACCCTAACACTATCCTAGGGCTGATGCTAACCCTAACCCTAACCCTAACACTATCCTAGGGCTGATGCTAACCCTAACCCTAACCCTAACACTATCCTAAGTCTGATGCTAACCCTAGCCCTCACACTATCCTAGGCCTGATGATAACCCTAACCCTAACCTTAACACTATCCTAGGGCTGATGCTAACCCTAACCCTATCCGTAACACTATCCTAGAGCTGATGCTAACCCTAACCCTAACACTATCCGAGGCCTGATGATAACCCTAACCCTAACCCTAACATTATCCTAGGGCTGATGCTAACCCTAACCCTAACACTATCCTAGGGCTGATGCTAACCCTAACGCTAACTCTAACACTATCCTTGAACTGATGCTAACCCTAACCCTAACCCTAACACTATCCTAGGCATGATGATAACCCTAACCCTAACCCTAACACTATCCTAGGGTTTATGTTAACCCTAACCCTAACACTATCCTAGGGCTGATGCTAACCCTAACCCTAACCCTAACACTATCCTAGGGCGGATGCTAACCCTAACCCTTACCCTAACACTATCCTAGGGCTGATGCTAACCCTAACACTAACACTATCCTAGGGCTGATGCTAACCCTAACCCTAACCCTAACACTATCCTAGGGCTGATGCTAACCCTAACCCTAACTCTAACACTATCTTAGGGCTGAGGCTAACCCTAACCCAAACACTATCCTACGGCTGATGCTAACCCTAACCCTAATACTATCCTAGGGCTGATGCTAACGCTAACCCTAACACTAACACTATCCTAGGGCTGATGCTAACGCTAACCCTAACACTATCCTAGGCCTGATGCTAACCCTAACCCTAACAATATCCTAGGGCTGATGCTAACCCTAACCCTAACACTATCGTAGGGCTGATGCTAACCCTAACCCTAACCGTAACACTATCCTAGGGCTGATGCTAACCCTAACCCTAACCCTAACACTATCCTAGAGCTGATGCTAACGCTAACCCTAACCCTAACCCTAACCCTAATACTATCCTAGGGCTGATGCTAACCCTAACCCTACACCTAACACTATGCTAGGGCTGATGCTAACCCTAAAACTAACACTATCCTAGGGCTGATGCTAACCCTACCCCTAACCCTAACACTATCCTAGGGCTGATACTAACCCTAACCCTAAATCTAACACTATCCTAGGGCTGAGGCTAACCCTAACCCTAACACTATCCTACGGCTGATGCTAACCCTAACCCTAATACTATCCTAGGGCTGATGCTAACGCTAACCCTAACACTATCCTAGGGCTGATGCTAACCCTAACCCTAACACTATCCTAGGCCTGATGCTAACCCTAACCCTAACACTATCATAGGGCTGATGCTAACAATAACCCTAACCCTAACACTATCCTAAGCCTGATGCTAACCCTATCCCTAACCCTAACACTCTCCTAGGGCTGAGGCTAACGCTAACCCAAACACTATCCTAGGGCTGATGCTAACCCTAACCCTAACCCTAACACTATCCTAGGGTTGATGCTAACCCTAAACCTAACACTGTCCTAGGGCTGATGCTAACCCTAACCCTAACCCTAACACTATCCTAGGGCTGATGCTAACCCTAACTCTAACATTATCCTAGGGCTGATGCTAACCCTAACCCTAACCCTAACACTATCCTAGGGCTGATGCTAACCCTAACCCTAACACTATCCTAGGGCTGATGCTAACCCTAACCCTAACCCTAACACTATCCAAGTCTGATGCTAACCCTAGCCCTCACACTATCCTAGGCCTGATGATAACACTAACCCTAACCTTAACACTATCCTAGGGCTGATGCTAACCCTAACCCTAACCCTAACACTATCGTAGGGCTGATGCTAACCCTAACCCTAACACTATCCTAGGGCTGATGCTAACCCTAACCCTAACCCTAACACTATCCTAGGGCTGATGCTAACCCTAACGCTAAGCCTAACACTATACTTCAACTGATGATAACCCTAACCCTAACCCTAACTCTATCCTAGGGCTGATGCTAACCCTAACCCTAACCCTAACACTATCCTAGGGCTGATGCTAACCCTAACCCTAACCCTAACACTATCCTAGGGCTGATGCTAACCCTAACCCTAACCATAACACTATCCTAGGGCGGATGCTAACCCTAACCCTAACCCTAACACTATCCTAGGGCTGATGCTAACCCTAACACTAACACTATCCTAGGGCTGATGCTAACCCTAACCCTAACCCTAACACTATCCTAGGGCTGATGCTAACCCTAACCCTAACTCTAACACTATCTTAGGGATGAGGTTAACCCTAACCCAAACACTATCCTACGGCTGATGCTAACCCAAACCCTAACCCTAACACTATCCTAAGGCTGATGCTAACCCTAACACTAACACTATCCTGGGCTGGTGCTAACCCTAACCCTAACCCTAACACTATCCTAGGGCTGATGCTAACCCTAACCCTAATACTATCCTAGGGCTGATGCTAACCCTATCCCTAACCCTAACACTATCCTAGGGCTGATGCTAACCCTAACCCTAACCCTAACACTATCCTAGGGCTGATGGTAACCCTAACCATAACACTATCCTAGGCCTGATGCTAACCCTAACCCTAACACTTACACTATCCTAAGGCTGATGCTAACCCTAACCCTAACCCTAACACTATCCTAGGGCTGATGCTAACCCTAACCCTAACCTTAACACTATCCTAGGTCTGATAATAACCCTAAGCCTAACACTATCCTAGGGCTGATGCTAACCCTAACCCTAACCCTAACACTATCCTAGGGCTGATGTTAACCCTAACCCTAACACTATCCTAGGGCTGATGCTAACCCTAACTCTAACCCTAACACTCTCCTAGGGCTGATGCTAACCCTAAACCTAACACTATCCTAGGCCTGATGCTAACCCTAACCTTAACACTATCCTAGGCCTGATGCTAACCCTATCCATAACCCTAACACTCTCCTAGGGCTGAGGCTAACCCTAACCCTAACACTATCCTAGGGCTGATGCTAACCCTAACCCTAACCCTAACACTATCCTAGGGTTGATGCTAACCCTAACCCTAACACTATCCTAGGGCTGATGCTAACCCTAACCCTAACCCTAACACTATCCTAGGGCTGATGCTAACCCTAACCCTAACACTATCCTAGGGCTGATGCTAACCCTAACCCTAACCCTAACACTATCCTAGGGCTGATGCTAACCCTAACCTAACACTATCCTAGGGCTGATTCTAACCCTAACCCTAACCCTAACACTATCCTAGGGCTGATGCTAACCCTAACCATAACACTATCCTAGGGCTGATGCTAACCCTAACCCTAACCCTAACAATATCCTAGGGCTGATGCTAACCCTAACCCTAACACTATCGTAGGGCTGATGCTAACCCTAACCCTAACCGTAACACTATCCTAGGGCTGATGCTAACCCTAACCCTAACCCTAACACTATCCTAGGGCTGATGCTAACCCTAACGCTAAGCCTAACACTATACTTCAACTGATGATAACCCTAACCCTAACCCTAACTCTATCCTAGGCCTGATGATAACCCTAAACCTAACCCTAACACTATCCTAGGGTTTATGTTAACCCTAACCCTAACACTATCCTAAGGCTGATAATAACCCTAACCCTAACCCTAACACTATCCTAGGGCGGATGCTAACCCTAACCCTAACCCTAACACTATCCTAGAGCTGATGCTAACCCTAACACTAACACTATCCTAGGGCTGATGCTAACCCTAACTCTAACCCTAACACTATCCTAGGGCTGATGCTAACCCTAACCCTAACCCTAACACTATCCTAAGGCTGATGCTAACCCTAACACTAACACTATCCTGGGCCTGGTGCTAACCCTAACCCTAACCCTAACACTATCGTAGGGCTGATGCTAACCCTAACCCTAATACTATCCTAGGGCTGATGCTAACCCTATCCCTAACCCTAACACTATCCTAGGGCTGATGCTAACCCTAACCCTAACCCTAACACTATCCTAGGGCTGATGGTAACCCTAACCCTAACACTATCCTAGGCCTGATGCTAACCCTAACCCTAACACTTACACTATCCTAGGGCTGATTCTAACCCTAACCCTAACCTTAACACTATCCTAGGTCTGATGCTAACCCTAAGCCTAACACTATCCTAGGGCTGATGCTAACCCTAACCCTAACCCTAACACTATCCTAGGGCTGATGTTAACCCTAAACCTAACACTATCCTAGGGCTGATGCTAACCCTAACTCTAACCCTAACACTCTCCTTGGGCTGATGCTATCCCTAAACCTAACACTATCCTAGGCCTGATGCTAACCCTAACCCTAACACTATCCTAGGGCTGATGCTAACCCTAACCCTAACCCTAACACTATCCTAGGGCTGATGCTAACCCTAACCCTAACACTATCCTAGGGCTGATGCTAACCCTAACCCTAACCCTAACACTATCCTAGGGCTGATGCTAACCCTAACCGTAACACTATCCTAGGGCTGATTCTAACCCTAACCCTAACCCTAACACTATCCTAGGGCTGATGCTAACCCTAACCATAACACTATCCTAGGGCTGATGCTAACCCTAACCCTAACCCTAACACTATCCTAGAGCTGATGCTAACGCTAACCCTAACCCTAACCCTAACCCTAATACTATCCTAGGGCTGATGCTAACCCTAACCCTACACCTAACACTATGCTAGGGCTGATGCTAACCCTAACCCTAACACTATCCTAGGCCTGATGCTAACCCTAACCCTAACACTATCATAGGGCTGATGCTAACAATAACCCTAACCCTAACACTATCCTAGGCCTGACGCAAACCCTATCCCTAACCCTAACACTCTCCTAGGGCTGAGGCTAACGCTAACCCAAACACTATCCTAGGGCTGATGCTAACCCTAACCCTAACCCTAACCCTAACACTATCCTAGGGTTGATGCTAACCCTAAACCTAACACTATCCTAGGGCTGATGCTAACCCTAACCCTAACCCTAACACTATCCTAGGGCTGATGCTAACCCTAACTCTAACATTATCCTAGGGCTGATGCTAACCCTAACCCTAACCCTAACACTATCCTAGGGCTGATGCTAACCCTAACCCTAACACTATCCTAGGGCTGATGCTAACCCTAACCCTAACCCTAACACTATCCAAGTCTGATGCTAACCCTAGCCCTCACACTATCCTAGGCCTGATGATAACACTAACCCTAACCTTAACACTATCCTAGGGCTGATGCTAACCCTAACCCTAACCCTAACACTATCCTAGGGCTGATGCTAACCCTAACCCTAACTTTAACACTATCTTAGGGATGAGGTTAACCCTAACCCAAACACTATTCTACGGCTGATGCTAACCCTAACCCTAACCCTAACACTATCCTAAGGCTGATGCTAACCCTAACACTAACACTATCCTGGGCCTGGTGCTAACCCTAACCCTAACCCTAACAATATCCTAGGGCTGATGCTAACCCTAACCCTAATACTATCCTAGGGCTGATGCTAACCCTATCCCTAACCCTAACACTATCCTAGGGCTGATGCTAACCCTAACCCTAACCATAACACTATCCTAGGGCTGATGGTAACCCTAACCCTAACACTATCCTAGGCCTGAGGCTAACCCTAACCCTAACACTTACACTATCCTAGGGCTGATTCTAACCCTAACCCTAACCTTAACATTATCCTAGGTCTGATGCTAACCCTAAGCCTAACACTATCCTAGGGCTGATGCTAACCCTAACCCTAACCCTAACACTATCCTAGGGCTGATGTTAACCCTAACCCTAACACTATCCTAGGGCTGATGCTAACCCTAACTCTAACCCTAACACTCTCCTTGGGCTGATGCTAACCCTAAACCTAACACTATCCTAGGCCTGATGCTAACCCTAACCCTAACACTATCCTAGGCCTGATGCTAACCCTATCCATAACCCTAACACTCTCCTAGGGCTGAGGCTAACCCTAACCCTAACACTATCCTAGGGCTGATGCTAACCCTAACCCTAACCCTACCACTATCCTAGGGTTGATGCTAACCCTAACCCTAACACTATCCTAGGGCTGATGCTAACCCTAACCCTAACCCTAACACTATCCTAGGGCTGATGCTAACCCTAACCCTAACACTATCCTAGGGCTGATGCTAACCCTAACCCTAACCCTAACACTATCCTAGGGCTGATGCTAACCCTAACCGTAACACTATCCTAGGGCTGATTCTAACCCTAACCCTAACCCTAACACTATCCTAGGGCTGATGCTAACCCTAACCATAACACTATCCTAGGGCTGATGCTAACCCTAACCCTAACCCTAACAATATCCTAGGGCTGATGCTAACCCTACCCCTAACACTATCGTAGGGCTGATGCTAACCCTAACCCTAACCGTAACACTATCCTAGGGCTGATGCTAACCCTAACCCTAACCCTAACACTATCCTAGAGCTGATGCTAACGCTAACCCTAACCCTAACCCTAACCCTAATACTATCCTAGGGCTGATGCTAACCCTAACCCTACACCTAACACTATGCTAGGGCTGATGCTAACCCTAAAACTAACACTATCCTAGGGCTGATGCTAACCCTACCCCTAACCCTAACACTATCCTAGGGCTGATGCTAACCCTAACCCTAAATCTAACACTATTCTAGGGCTGAGGCTAACCCTAACCCTAACACTATCCTACGGCTGATGCTAACCCCAACGCTAACCCTAACACTATCCTAAGGCTGATGCTAACCCTAACACTAACACTATCCTAGGGCTGATGCTAACGCTAACCCTAACACTATCCTAGGGCTCATGCTAACCCTAACCCTAACACTATCCTAGGCCTGATGCTAACCCTAACCCTAACACTATCATAGGGCTGATGCTAACAATAACCCTAACCCTAACACTATCCTAGGCCTGATGCTAACCCTATCCCTAACCCTAACACTATCCTAGGGCTGATGCTAACCCTAACCCTAACACTATCCTAGGCCTGATGCTAACCCTAACCCTAACACTATCATAGGGCTGATGCTAACAATAACCCTAACCCTAACACTATCCTAGGCCTGATGCAAACCCTATCCCTAACCCTAACACTCTCCTAGGGCTGAGGCTAACGCTAACCCAAACACTATCCTAGGGCTGATGCTAACCCTAACCCTAACCCTAACCCTAACACTATCCTAGGGTTGATGCTAACCCTAAACCTAACACTATCCTAGGGCTGATGCTAACCCTAACCCTAACCCTAACACTATCCTAGGGCTGATGCTAACCCTAACTCTAACATTATCCTAGGGCTGATGCTAACCCTAACCCTAACCCTAACACTATCCTAGGGCTGATGCTAACCCTAACCCTAACACTATCCTAGGGCTGATGCTAACCCTAACCCTAACCCTAACACTATCCAAGTCTGATGCTAACCCTAGCCTTCACACTATCCTAGGTCTGATGATAACACTAACCCTAACCTTAACACTATCCTAGGGCTGATGCTAACCCTAACCCTAACCCTAACACTATCCTAGGGCTGATGCTAACCCTAACCCTAACCCTAACACTCTCCTAGGGCTGATGCTAACCCTAAGCCTAACACTATCCTAGGCCTGATGCTAACCCTAACCCTAACACTATCCTAGGGCTGATGCTAACCCTAACCCTAACCCTAACACTATCCTACGCCTGATGCTAACCCTATCCCTAACCCTAAAACTCTCCTAGGGCTGAGGCTAACCCTAACCCTAACACTATCCTAGGGCTGATGCTAACCCTAACCCTAACCCTAACACTATCCTAGTGTTGATGCTAACCCTAACCCTAACACTATCCTAGGGCTGATGCTAACCCTAACCCTAACCCTAACACTCTCCTAGGGCTGATGCTAACCCTAACCCTAACACTATCCTAGGGCTGATGCTAACCCTAACCCTAACCCTAACACTATCCTAGGGCTGATGCTAACCCTAACCCTAACCCTAACACTATTATAGGCCTGATGCTAAACCTATCCCTAACCATAACACTGTCCTAGGGCTGATGCTAACCCTAACCCTAACACTATCCTAGGGCTGATGCTAACCCTAACCCTAACCCTAACACTATCCTAAGTCTGATGCTAACCCTAGCCCTCACACTATCCTAGGCCTGATGATAACCCTAACCCTAACCTTAACACTATCCTAGGGCTGATGCTAACCCTAACCCTATCCGTAACACTATCCTAGAGCTGATGCTAACCCTAACCCTAACACTATCCGAGGCCTGATGATAACCCTAACCCTAACCCTAACATTATCCTAGGGCTGATGCTAACCCTAACCCTAACACTATCCTAGGGCTGATGCTAACCCTAACGCTAACCCTAACACTATCCTTGAACTGATGCTAACCCTAACCCTAACCCTAACACTATCCTAGGCATGATGATAACCCTAACCCTAACCCTAACACTATCCTAGGGTTTATGTTAACCCTAACCCTAACACTATCCTAGGGCTGATGCTAACCCTAACCCTAACCCTAACACTATCCTAGGGCGGATGCTAACCCTAACCCTTACCCTAACACTATCCTAGGGCTGATGCTAACCCTAACACTAACACTATCCTAGGGCTGATGCTAACCCTAACCCTAACCCTAACACTATCCTAGGGCTGATGCTAACCCTAACCCTAACTCTAACACTATCTTAGGGCTGAGGCTAACCCTAACCCAAACACTATCCTACGGCTGATGCTAACCCTAACCCTAATACTATCCTAGGGCTGATGCTAACGCTAACCCTAACACTAACACTATCCTAGGGCTGATGCTAACGCTAACCCTAACACTATCCTAGGCCTGATGCTAACCCTAACCCTAACACTATCATAGGGCTGATGCTAACAATAACCCTAACCCTAACACTATCCTAGGCCTGATGCTAACCCTAACCCTAACCCTAACACTATCCAAGTCTGATGCTAACCCTAGCCCTCACACTATCCTAGGCCTGATGATAACACTAACCCTAACCTTAACACTATCCTAGGGCTGATGCTAACCCTAACCCTAACCCTAACACTATCCTAGGGCTGATGCTAACCCTAACTCTAACATTATCCTAGGGCTGATGCTAACCCTAACCCTAACCCTAACACTATCCTAGGGCTGATGCTAACCCTAACCCTAACACTATCCTAGGCCTGATGCTAACCCTAACCCTAACCCTAACACTATCCAAGTCTGATGCTAACCCTAGCCCTCACACTATCCTAGGCCTGATGATAACACTAACCCTAACCTTAACACTATCCTAGGGCTGATGCTAACCCTAACCCTAACCCTAACACTATCCTAGGGCTGATGCTAACCCTAACCCTAACTTTAACACTATCTTAGGGATGAGGTTAACCCTAACCCAAACACTATTCTACGGCTGATGCTAACCCTAACCCTAACCCTAACACTATCCTAAGGCTGATGCTAACCCTAACACTAACACTATCCTGGGCCTGGTGCTAACCCTAACCCTAACCCTAACACTATCCTAGGGCTGATGCTAACCCTAACCCTAATACTATCCTAGGGCTGATGCTAACCCTATCCCTAACCCTAACACTATCCTAGGGCTGATGCTAACCCTAACCCTAACCCTAACACTATCCTAGGGCTGATGGTAACCCTAACCCTAACACTATCCTAGGCCTGAGGCTAACCCTAACCCTAACACTTACACTATCCTAGGGCTGATTCTAACCCTAACCCTAACCTTAACACTATCCTAGGTCTGATGCTAACCCTAAGCCTAACACTATCCTAGGGCTGATGCTAACCCTAACCCTAACCCTAACACTATCCTAGGGCTGATGTTAACCCTAACCCTAACACTATCCTAGGGCTGATGCTAACCCTAACTCTAACCCTAACACTCTCCTTGGGCTGATGCTAACCCTAAACCTAACACTATCCTAGGCCTGATGCTAACCCTAACCCTAACACTATCCTAGGCCTGATGCTAACCCTATCCATAACCCTAACACTCTCCTAGGGCTGAGGCTAACCCTAACCCTAACACTATCCTAGGGCTGATGCTAACCCTAACCCTAACCCTAACACTATCCTAGGGTTGATGCTAACCCTAACCCTAACACTATCCTAGGGCTGATGCTAACCCTAACCCTAACCCTAACACTATCCTAGGGCTGATGCTAACCCTAACCCTAACACTATCCTAGGGCTGATGCTAACCCTAACCCTAACCCTAACACTATCCTAGGGCTGATGCTAACCCTAACCGTAACACTATCCTAGGGCTGATTCTAACCCTAACCCTAACCCTAACACTATCCTAGGGCTGATGCTAACCCTAACCATAACACTATCCTAGGGCTGATGCTAACCCTAACCCTAACCCTAACAATATCCTAGGGCTGATGCTAACCCTACCCCTAACACTATCGTAGGGCTGATGCTAACCCTAACCCTAACCGTAACACTATCCTAGGGCTGATGCTAACCCTAACCCTAACCCTAACACTATCCTAGAGCTGATGCTAACGCTAACCCTAACCCTAACCCTAACCCTAATACTATCCTAGGGCTGATGCTAACCCTAACCCTACACCTAACACTATGCTAGGGCTGATGCTAACCCTAAAACTAACACTATCCTAGGGCTGATGCTAACCCTACCCCTAACCCTAACACTATCCTAGGGCTGATGCTAACCCTAACCCTAAATCTAACACTATTCTAGGGCTGAGGCTAACCCTAACCCTAACACTATCCTACGGCTGATGCTAACCCCAACGCTAACCCTAACACTATCCTAAGGCTGATGCTAACCCTAACACTAACACTATCCTAGGGCTGATGCTAACGCTAACCCTAACACTATCCTAGGGCTCATGCTAACCCTAACCCTAACACTATCCTAGGCCTGATGCTAACCCTAACCCTAACACTATCATAGGGCTGATGCTAACAATAACCCTAACCCTAACACTATCCTAGGCCTGATGCTAAACCTATCCCTAACCCTAACACTATCCTAGGGCTGATGCTAACCCTAACCCTAACACTATCCTAGGCCTGATGCTAACCCTAACCCTAACACTATCATAGGGCTGATGCTAACAATAACCCTAACCCTAACACTATCCTAGGCCTGATGCAAACCCTATCCCTAACCCTAACACTCTCCTAGGGCTGAGGCTAACGCTAACCCAAACACTATCCTAGGGCTGATGCTAACCCTAACCCTAACCCTAACCCTAACACTATCCTAGGGTTGATGCTAACCCTAAACCTAACACTATCCTAGGGCTGATGCTAACCCTAACCCTAACCCTAACACTATCCTAGGGCTGATGCTAACCCTAACTCTAACATTATCCTAGGGCTGATGCTAACCCTAACCCTAACCCTAACACTATCCTAGGGCTGATGCTAACCCTAACCCTAACACTATCCTAGGGCTGATGCTAACCCTAACCCTAACCCTAACACTATCCAAGTCTGATGCTAACCCTAGCCCTCACACTATCCTAGGTCTGATGATAACACTAACCCTAACCTTAACACTATCCTAGGGCTGATGCTAACCCTAACCCTAACCCTAACACTATCCTAGGGCTGATGCTAACCCTAACCCTAACCCTAACACTCTCCTAGGGCTGATGCTAACCCTAAGCCTAACACTATCCTAGGCCTGATGCTAACCCTAACCCTAACACTATCCTAGGGCTGATGCTAACCCTAACCCTAACCCTAACACTATCCTACGCCTGATGCTAACCCTATCCCTAACCCTAAAACTCTCCTAGGGCTGAGGCTAACCCTAACCCTAACACTATCCTAGGGCTGATGCTAACCCTAACCCTAACCCTAACACTATCCTAGTGTTGATGCTAACCCTAACCCTAACACTATCCTAGGGCTGATGCTAACCCTAACCCTAACCCTAACACTCTCCTAGGGCTGATGCTAACCCTAACCCTAACACTATCCTAGGGCTGATGCTAACCCTAACCCTAACCCTAACACTATCCTAGGGCTGATGCTAACCCTAACCCTAACCCTAACACTATTATAGGCCTGATGCTAAACCTATCCCTAACCATAACACTGTCCTAGGGCTGATGCTAACCCTAACCCTAACACTATCCTAGGGCTGATGCTAACCCTAACCCTAACCCTAACACTATCCTAAGTCTGATGCTAACCCTAGCCCTCACACTATCCTAGGCCTGATGATAACCCTAACCCTAACCTTAACACTATCCTAGGGCTGATGCTAACCCTAACCCTATCCGTAACACTATCCTAGAGCTGATGCTAACCCTAACCCTAACACTATCCGAGGCCTGATGATAACCCTAACCCTAACCCTAACATTATCCTAGGGCTGATGCTAACCCTAACCCTAACACTATCCTAGGGCTGATGCTAACCCTAACGCTAACCCTAACACTATCCTTGAACTGATGCTAACCCTAACCCTAACCCTAACACTATCCTAGGCATGATGATAACCCTAACCCTAACCCTAACACTATCCTAGGGTTTATGTTAACCCTAACCCTAACACTATCCTAGGGCTGATGCTAACCCTAACCCTAACCCTAACACTATCCTAGGGCGGATGCTAACCCTAACCCTTACCCTAACACTATCCTAGGGCTGATGCTAACCCTAACACTAACACTATCCTAGGGCTGATGCTAACCCTAACCCTAACCCTAACACTATCCTAGGGCTGATGCTAACCCTAACCCTAACTCTAACACTATCTTAGGGCTGAGGCTAACCCTAACCCAAACACTATCCTACGGCTGATGCTAACCCTAACCCTAATACTATCCTAGGGCTGATGCTAACGCTAACCCTAACACTAACACTATCCTAGGGCTGATGCTAACGCTAACCCTAACACTATCCTAGGCCTGATGCTAACCCTAACCCTAACACTATCATAGGGCTGATGCTAACAATAACCCTAACCCTAACACTATCCTAGGCCTGATGCTAACCCTATCCCTAACCCTAACACTCTCCTAGGGCTGAGGCTAACGCTAACCCAAACACTATCCTAGGGCTGATGCTAACCCTAACCCTAACCCTAACACTATCCTAGGGTTGATGCTAACCCTAAACCTAACACTATCCTAGGGCTGATGCTAACCCTAACCCTAACCCTAACACTATCCTAGTGTTGATGCTAACCCTAACCCTAACACTATCCTAGGGCTGATGCTAACCCTAACCCTAACCCTAACACTCTCCTAGGGCTGATGCTAACCCTAACCCTAACACTATCCTAGGGCTGATGCTAACCCTAACCCTAACCCTAACACTATCCTAGGGCTGATGCTAACCCTAACCCTAACCCTAACACTATTATAGGCCTGATGCTAAACCTATCCCTAACCATAACACTGTCCTAGGGCTGATGCTAACCCTAACCCTAACACTATCCTAGGGCTGATGCTAACCCTAACCCTAACCCTAACACTATCCTAAGTCTGATGCTAACCCTAGCCCTCACACTATCCTAGGCCTGATGATAACCCTAACCCTAACCTTAACACTATCCTAGGGCTGATGCTAACCCTAACCCTATGCGTAACACTATCCTAGAGCTGATGCTAACCCTAACCCTAACACTATCCGAGGCCTGATGATAACCCTAACCCTAACCCTAACATTATCCTAGGGCTGATGCTAACCCTAACCCTAACACTATCCTAGGGCTGATGCTAACCCTAACGCTAACCCTAACACTATCCTTGAACTGATGCTAACCCTAACCCTAACCCTAACACTATCCTAGGCATGATGATAACCCTAACCCTAACCCTAACACTATCCTAGGGTTTATGTTAACCCTAACCCTAACACTATCCTAGGGCTGATGCTAACCCTAACCCTAACCCTAACACTATCCTAGGGCGGATGCTAACCCTAACCCTTACCCTAACACTATCCTAGGGCTGATGCTAACCCTAACACTAACACTATCCTAGGGCTGATGCTAACCCTAACCCTAACCCTAACACTATCCTAGGGCTGATGCTAACCGTAATCCTAACTCTAACACTATCTTAGGGCTGAGGCTAACCCTAACCCAAACACTATCCTACGGCTGATGCTAACCCTAACCCTAATACTATCCTAGGGCTGATGCTAACGCTAACCCTAACACTAACACTATCCTAGGGCTGATGCTAACGCTAACCCTAACACTATCCTAGGCCTGATGCTAACCCTAACCCTAACACTATCATAGGGCTGATGCTAACAATAACCCTAACCCTAACACTATCCTAGGCCTGATGCTAACCCTATCCCTAACCCTAACACTCTCCTAGGGCTGAGGCTAACGCTAACCCAAACACTATCCTAGGGCTGATGCTAACCCTAACCCTAACCCTAACACTATCCTAGGGTTGATGCTAACCCTAAACCTAACACTATCCTAGGGCTGATGCTAACCCTAACCCTAACCCTAACACTATCCTAGGGCTGATGCTAACCCTAACTCTAACATTATCCTAGGGCTGATGCTAACCCTAACCCTAACCCTAACACTATCCTAGGGCTGATGCTAACCCTAACCCTAACACTATCCTAGGGCTGATGCTAACCCTAACCCTAACCCTAACACTATCCAAGTCTGATGCTAACCCTAGCCCTCACACTATCCTAGGCCTGATGATAACACTAACCCTAACCTTAACACTATCCTAGGGCTGATGCTAACCCTAACCCTAACCCTAACACTATCCTAGAGCTGATGCTAACCCTAACCCTAGCACTATCCTAGGCCTGATGATAACCCTAACCCTAACCCTAACACTATCCTAGGGCTGATGCTAACCCTAACCCTAACACTATCCTAGGGCTGATGCTAACCCTAACCCTAACCCTAACACTATCCTAGGGCTGATGCTAACCCTAACGCTAAGCCTAACACTATACTTGAACTGATGATAACCCTAACCCTAACCCTAACTCTATCCTAGGCCTGATGATAACCCTAAACCTAACCCTAACACTATCCTAGGGTTTATGTTAACCCTAACCCTAACACTATCCTAAGGCTGATGCTAACCCTAACCCTAACCCTAACACTATCCTAGGGCGGATGCTAACCCTAACCCTAACCCTAACACTATCCTAGGGCTGATGCTAACCCTAACACTAACACTATCCTAGGGCTGATGCTAACCCTAACCCTAACCCTAACACTATCCTAGGGCTGATGCTAACCCTAACCCTAACTCTAACACTATCTTAGGGATGAGGTTAACCCCAACCCAAACACTATCCTATGGCTGATGCTAACCCTAACCCTAACCCTAACACTATCCTAAGGCTGATGCTAACCCTAACACTAACACTATTCTGGGCCTGGTGCTAACCCTAACCCTAACCCTAACACTATCCTAGGGCTGATGATAACCCTAACCCTAATACTATCCTAGGGCTGATGCTAACCCTATCCCTAACCCTAACACTATCCTAGGGCTGATGCTAACCCTAACCCTAACCTTAACACTATCCTAGGTCTGATAATAACCCTAAGCCTAACACTATCCTAGGGCTGATGCTAACCCTAACCCTAACCCTAACACTATCCTAGGGCTGATGTTAACCCTAACCCTAACACTATCCTAGGGCTGATGCTAACCCTAACTCTAACCCTAACACTCTCCTAGGGCTGATGCTAACCCTAAACCTAACACTATCCTAGGCCTGATGCTAACCCTAACCCTAACACTATCCTAGGCCTGATGCTAACCCTATCCATAACCCTAACACTCTCCTAGGCCTGAGGCTAACCCTAACCCTAACACTATCCTAGGGCTGATGCTAACCCTAACCCTAACCCTAACACTATCCTAGGCCTGATGCTAACCCTAACCCTAACACTATCCTAGGCCTGATGCTAACCCTATCCATAACCCTAACACTCTCCTAGGCCTGAGGCTAACCCTAACCCTAACACTATCCTAGGGCTGATGCTAACCCTAACCCTAACCCTAACACTATCCTAGGGTTGATGCTAACCCTAACCCTAACACTATCCTAGGGCTGATGCTAACCCTAACCCTAACCCTAACACTATCCTAGGGCTGATGCTAACCCTAACCCTAACACTATCCTAGGGCTGATGCTAACCCTAACCCTAACCCTAACACTATCCTAGGGCTGATGCTAACCCTAACCGTAACACTATCCTAGGGCTGATTCTAACAATAACCCTAACCCTAACACTATCCTAGGGCTGATGCTAACCCTAACCATAACACTATCCTAGGGCTGATGCTAACCCTAACCCTAACCCTAACAATATCCTAGGGCTGATGCTAACCCTAACCCTAACACTATCGTCGGGCTGATGCTAACCCTAACCCTAACCGTAACACTATCCTAGGGCTGATGCTAACCCTAACCCTAACCCTAACACTATCCTAGGGCTGATGCTAACCCTAACGCTAAGCCTAACACTATACTTCAACTGATGATAACCCTAACCCTAACCCTAACTCTATCCTAGGCCTGATGATAACCCTAAACCTAACCCTAACACTATCCTAGGGTTTATGTTAACCCTAACCCTAACACTATCCTAAGGCTGATGCTAACCCTAACCCTAACCCTAACACTATCCTAGGGCGGATGCTAACCCTAACCCTAACCCTAACACTATCCTAGGGCTGATGCTAACCCTAACACTAACACTATCCTAGGGCTGATGCTAACCCTAACCCTAACCCTAACACTATCCTAGGGCTGATGCTAACCCTAACCCTAACTCTAACACTATCTTAGGGATGAGGTTAACCCTAACCCAAACACTATCCTACGGCTGATGCTAACCCTAACCCTAACCCTAACACTATCCTAAGGCTGATGCTAACCCTAACACTAACACTATCCTGGGCCTGGTGCTAACCCTAACCCTGACCCTAACACTATCCTAGGGCTGATGCTAACCCTAACCCTAATGCTATCCTAGGGCTGATGCTAACCCTATCCCTAACCCTAACACTATCCTAGGGCTGATGCTAACCCTAACCCTAACCCTAACACTATCCTAGGGCTGATGGTAACCCTAACCCTAACACTATCCTAGGCCTGATGCTAACCCTAACCCTAACACTTGCACTATCCTAGGGCTGATGCTAACCCTAACCCTAACCTTAACACTTCCTAGGTCTGATGCTAACCCTAAGCCTAACACTATCCTAGGTCTGATGCTAACCCTAACCCTAATCCTAACACTATCCTAGGGCTGATGTTAACCCTAACCCTAACACTATCCTAGGGCTGATGCTAACCCTAACTCTAACCCTAACACTCTCCTAGGGCTGATGCTAACCCTAAACCTAACACTATCCTAGGCCTGATGCTAACCCTAACCCTAACACTATCCTAGGCCTGATGCTAACCCTATCCATAACCCTAACACTCTCCTAGGGCTGAGGCTAACCCTAACCCTAACACTATCCTAGGGCTGATGCTAACCCTAACCCTAACCCTAACACTATCCTAGGGTTGATGCTAACCCTAACCCTAACACTACCCTAGGGCTGATGCTAACCCTAACCCTAACACTATCCTAGGGCTGATGCTAACCCTAACCCTAACCCTAACACTATCCTAGGGCTGATGCTAACCCTAACCGTAACACTATCCTACGGCTGATTCTAACCCTAACCCTAACCCTAACACTATCCTAGGGCTGATGCTAACCCTAACCATAACACTATCCTAGGGCTGATGCTAACCCTAACCCTAACCCTAACAATATCCTAGGGCTGATGCTAACCCTAACCCTAACACTATCGTAGGGCTGATGCTAACCCTAACCCTAACCGTAACACTATCCTAGGGCTGATGCTAACCCTAACCCTAACCCTAACACTATCCTAGAGCTGATGCTAACGCTAACCCTAACCCTAACCCTAACCCTAATACTATCCTAGGGCTGATGCTAACCCTAACCCTACACCTAACACTATGCTAGGGCTGATGCTAACCCTAAAACTAACACTATCCTAGGGCTGATGCTAACCCTACCCCTAACCCTAACACTATCCTAGGGCTGATGCTAACCCTAACCCTAAATCTAACACTATCCTAGGGCTGAGGCTAACCCTAACCCTAACACTACCCTACGGCTGATGCTAACCCCAACCCTAACCCTAACACTATCCTAAGGTTGATGCTAACCCTAACACTAACACTATCCTAGGTCTGGTGCTAACCCTAACCCTAACCCTAACACTATCCTAGAGCTGATGCTAACCCTAACCCTAGCACTATCCTAGGCCTGATGATAACCCTAACCCTAACCCTAACACTATCCTAGGGCTGATGCTAACCGTAACCCTAACAGTATCCTAAGGCTGATGCTAACCCTAACCCTAACCCTAACACTATCCTAGGGCTGATGCTAACCCTAACGCTAAGCCTAACACTATCCTTGAACTGATGCTAACCCTAACCCTAACCCTAACACTATCCTAGGCCTCATGATAACCCTAACCCTAACCCTAACACTATCCTAGGGTTTATGGTAACCCTAACCCTAACACTATCCTAGGGCTGATGCTAACCCTAACCCTAACGCTAACACTATCCTAGGGCGGATGCTAACCCTAACCCTAACCCTAACACTATCCTAGGGCTGATGCTAACCCTAACACTAACACTATCCTAGGGCTGATGCTAACCCTAACCCTAACCCTAGCACTATCCTAGGGCTGATGCTAAACCTAACCCTAACTCTAACACTATCTTAGGGCTCAGGTTAACCCTAACCCAAACACTATCCTACGGCTGATGCTAACGCTAACCCTAACCCTAACACTATCCTAAGGCTGATGCTAACCCTAACACTAACACTATCCTTGGCCTGGTGCTAACCCTAACCCTAACCCTAACACTATCCTAGGGCTGATGCTAACCCTAACCCTAATACTATCCTAGGGCTGATGCTAACCCTAACCCTAACCCTAACACTATCCTAGGGCTGATGCTAACCCTAACCCTAACCCTAACACTATCCTAGGGCTGATGCTAACCCTAACCCTAACACTATCCTAGGGCTGATGCTAACCCTAACCCTAACCCTAACACTATCCTAGAGCTGATGGTAACGCTAACCCTAACCCTAACCCTAACCCTAATACTATCCTAGGGCTGATGCTAACCCTAACCCTACACCTAACACTATGCTAGGGCTGATGCTAACCCTAAAACTAACACTATCCTAGGGCTGATGCTAACCCTACCCCTAACCCTAACACTATCCTAGGGCTGATGCTAACCCTAACCCTAAATCTAACACTATTCTAGGGCTGAGGCTAACCCTAACCCTAACACTATCCTACGGCTGATGCTAACCCCAACCCTAACCCTAACACTATCCTAAGGCTGATGCTAACCCTAACACTAACACTATCCTAGGGCTGATGCTAACGCTAACCCTAACACTATCCTAGGGCTGATGCTAACCCTAACCCTAACACTATCCTAGGCCTGATGCTAACCCTAACCCTAACACTATCATAGGGCTGATGCTAACAATAACCCTAACCCTAACACTATCCTAGGCCTGATGCTAACCCTATCCCTAACCCTAACACTATCCTAGGGCTGATGCTAACCCTAACCCTAACACTATCCTAGGCCTGATGCTAACCCTAACCCTAACACTATCATAGGGCTGGTGCTAACAATAACCTTAACCCTAACACTATCCTAGGCCTGATGCTAACCGTATCCCTAACCCTAACACTCTCCTAGGGCTGAGGCTAACGCTAACCCAAACACTATCCTAGGGCTGATGCTAACCCTAACCCTAACCCTAACACTATCCTAGGGTTGATGCTAACCCTAAACCTAACACTATCCTAGGGCTGATGCTAACCCTAACCCTAACCCTAACACTATCCTAGGGCTGATGCTAACCCTAACTCTAACATTATCCTAGGGCTGATGCTAACCCTAACCCTAACCCTAACACTATCCTAGGGCTGATGCTAACCCTAACCCTAACACTATCCTAGGGCTGATGCTAACCCTAACCCTAACCCTAACACTATCCAAGTCTGATGCTAACCCTAGCCCTCACACTATCCTAGGCCTGATGATAACACTAACCCTAACCTTAACACTATCCTAGGGCTGATGCTAACCCTAACCCTAACCCTAACACTATCCTAGGGCTGATGCTAACCCTAACCCTAACCCTAACACTCTCCTAGGGCTGATGCTAACCCTAAGCCTAACACTATCCTAGGCCTGATGCTAACCCTAACCCTAACACTATCCTAGGGCTGATGCTAACCCTAACCCTAACCCTAACACTATCCTAGGCCTGATGCTAACCCTATCCCTAACCCTAAAACTCTTCTAGGCCTGAGGCTAACCCTAACCCTAACACTATCCTAGGGCTGATGCTAACCCTAACCCTAACCCTAACACTACCCTAGTGTTGATGCTAACCCTAACCCTAACACTATCCTAGGGCTGATGCTAACCCTAATCCTAACCCTAACACTCTGTAGGGCTGATGCTAACCCTAACCCTAACACTATCCTAGGGCTGATGCTAACCCTAACCCTAACCCTAACACTATCCTAGGGCTGATGCTAACCCTAACCCTAACCCTAACACTATTATAGGCCTGATGCTAAACCTATCCCTAACCATAACACTGTCCTAGGGCTGATGCTAACCCTAACCCTAACACTATCCTAGGGCTGATGCTAACCCTAACCCTAACCCTAACACTATCCTAAGTCTGATGCTAACCCTAGCCCTCACACTATCCTAGGCCTGATGATAACCCTAACCCTAACCTTAACACTGTCCTAGGGCTGATGCTAACCCTAACCCTATCCGTAACACTATCCTAGAGCTGATGCTAACCCTAACACTAACACTATCCGAGGCCTGATGATAACCCTAACCCTAACCCTAACATTATCCTAGGGCTGATGCTAACCCTAACCCTAACACTATCCTAGGGCTGATGCTAACCCTAACGCTAACCCTAACACTATCCTTGAACTGATGCTAACCCTAACCCTAACCCTAACACTATCCTAGGCATGATGATAAACCTAACCCTAACCCTAACACTATCCCAGGGTTTATGTTAACCCTAACCCTAACACTATCCTAGGGCTGATGATAACCCTAACCCTAACCGTAACACTATCCTAGGGCTGATGCTAACCCTAACCCTAACCCTAACACTATCCTAGAGCTGATGCTAACGCTAACCCTAACCCTAACCCTAACCCTAATACTATCCTAGGGCTGATGCTAACCCTAACCCTACACCTAACACTATGCTAGGGCTGATGGTAACCCTAAAACTAACACTATCCTAGGGCTGATGCTAACCCTACCCCTAACTCTAACACTATCCTAGGGCTGATGCTAACCCTAACCCTAAATCTAACACTATCCTAGGGCTGAGGCTAACCCTAACCCTAACACTATCCTACGGCTGATGCTAACCCCAACCCTAACCCTAACACTATCCTAAGGCTGATGCTAACCCTAACACTAACACTATCCTAGGTCTGGTGCTAACCCTAACCCTAACCCTAACACTATCCTAGAGCTGATGCTAACCCTAACCCTAGCACTATCCTAGGCCTGATGATAACCCTAACCCTAACCCTAACACTATCCTAGGGCTGATGCTAACCCTAACCCTAACAGTATCCTAAGGCTGATGCTAACCCTAACCCTAACCCTAACACTATCCTAGGGCTGATGCTAACCCTAACGCTAAGCCTAACACTATCCTTGAACTGATGCTAACCCTAACCCTAACCCTAACACTATCCTAGGCCTCATGATAACCCTAACCCTAACCCTAACACTATCCTAGGGTTTATGGTAACCCTAACCCTAACACTATCCTAGGGCTGATGCTAACCCTAACCCTAACGCTAACACTATCCTAGGGTGGATGCTAACCCTAACCCTAACCCTAACACTATCCTAGGGCTGATGCTAACCCTAACACTAACACTACCCTAGGGCTGATGCTAACCCTAACCCTAACCCTAGCACTATCCTAGGGCTGATGCTAAACCTAACCCTAACTCTAACACTATCTTAGGGCTCAGGTTAACCCTAACCCAAACACTATCCTACGGCTGATGCTAACGCTAACCCTAACCCTAACACTATCCTAAGGCTGATGCAAACCCTAACACTAACACTATCCTTGGCCTGGTGCAAACCCTAACCCTAACCCTAACACTATCCTAGGGCTGATGCTAACCCTAACCCTAATACTATCCTAGGGCTCATGCTAACCCTAACCCTAACCCTAACACTATCCTAGGCCTGATGCTAACCCTAACCCTAACACTTACACTTTCCTAGGGCTGATGCTAACACTAACCCTAACCCTAAGACTATCCTAGGTCTGATGCTAACCCTAAACCTAACACTAACCTAGCGCTGATGCTAACCCTAACCCTAACCCTAACACTATCCTAGGGCTCATGTTTACCCTAACCCTAACACTATCCTAGGGCTGATGCTAACCCTAACTCTAACCCTAACACTCTCCTAGGGCTAATGCTAACCCTAAACCTAACACTATCCTAGGCCTGATGCTAACCCTAACCCTAACACTATCCTAGGCCTGATGCTAACCCTATCCCTAACACTAACACTCTCCTTGGGCTGAGGCTAACCCTAACCCTAACACTATCCTAGGGCTGATGCTAACCCTAACCCTAACCCTAACACTATCCTAGGGCTGATGCTAACCCTAACCTTAACCCTAACACTATCCTAGGGCTGATGCTAATCCTAACCCTAACACTATCCTAGGGCTGATGCTAACCCTAAACCTAACCCTAACACTATCCTAGGGCTGATGCTAACCCTAACCCTAACACTATCCTAGGGCTGATTCTAACCATAACCCTAACACTAACACTATCCTAGGGCTGATGCTAACCCTAACCCTAACACTATCCTAGGGCTGATGCTAACCCTAACCCTAACCCTAACACTATCCTAGGGCTGATGCTAACCCTAACCCTAACACTATCCTAGGTCTGATGCTAACCCTAACCCTAACCCTAACACTATCCTAGGGCTGATACTAACCCTAACCCTAACCCTAACACTATCCTAGAGCTGATGCTAACGCTAACCCTAACCCTAACCCTAACCCTAATACTATCCTAGGGCTGATGCTAACCCTAACCCTACACCTAACACTATCCTAGGGCTGATGCTAACCCTAAAACTAACACTATCCTAGGGCTGATGCTAACCCTACCCCTAACCCTAACACTATCCTAGGGCTGATGCTAACCCTAACCCTAAATCTAACACTATCCTAGGGTTGAGGCTAACCCTAACCCTAACACTATCCTACGGCTGATGCTAACCCCAACCCTAACCCTAACACTATCCTAAGACTGATGCTAAACCTAACACTAACACTATCCTAGGCCTGGTGCTAACCCTAACCCTAACCCTAACACTATCCTAGGGCTGATGCTAACCCTAACCCTAACACTATCCTAGGCCTAATGCTAACCCTAACCCTAACCCTAACACTATCGTAGGGCTGATGCTAACCCTAACCCTAACCCGAACACTATCCTAGAGCTGATGCTAACCCTAACCCTAACCCTAACACTAACCCTAATACTATCCTAGGGCTGATGCTAACCCTAACCCTAACACTATCCTAGGCCTGATGCTAACCCTAACCCTAACCCTAACACTATCCTAGGGCTGATGCTAACCCTAACCCTAACACTATCCTAGGGCTGATGCTAACCCTAACCCTAACCCTAACACTATCGTAGGGCTGATGCTAACCCTAACCCTAACCCTAACACTATCCTAGAGCTGATGCTAACCCTAACCCTTACCCTAACCCTAACCCTAATACTATCCTAGGGCTGATGCTAACCCTAACCCTAACGCTAACACTATCCTAAGGCTGATGCTAACCCTAACACTAACACTATCCTAGGGCTGATGCTAACCCTACCCCTAACCCTAACACTATCCTAGGGCTGATGCTAACCCTAACCCTAAATCTAACACTATCCTAGGGTTGAGGCTAACCCTAACCCTAACACTATCCTAGGGATGATGCTAACACTAACCCTAACTCTAACACTATCCTAGGGCTGAGGCTAAACCTAACCCTAACACTATCCTACAGCTGATGCTAACCCTAACCCTAACCCTAACACTATCCTAAGGCTGATAATAACCCTAATACTAACACTATCCTAGGCCTGGTGCCTACCCTAACCCTAACCCTAGCACTATTCTAGGGCTGATGCTAACCCTAACCCTAATAATATCCTAGGGCTGATGCTAACCCTAACCCTAACCCTAACACTATCCTAGGGCTGATGCTAACCCTAACCCTAACCCTAACACTATCCTAGGGCTGATGCTAACCCTAACCCTAACCCTAACACTATCCTAGGGCTGATGCTAACCCTAACACTAACAATATCCTAGGCCTGATGATATCCATAACCCTAAACCTAACACTATCCTAGGGCTGATGCTAACCCTAACCCTAACCCTAACACTATCCTAGGGCTGATTCTAATCGTAACCCTAACAATATCCTAGGCCTGATGCTAACCCTAACCCTTACCCTAACACTATCCTAGGTCTGAAGCTAACACTAACCCTAACACTATCCTAGGCCTGATGCTAACCCTAACCCTAACGCTTACACTATCCTAGGGCTGATGCTAACCCTAACCCTAACCCTAACACTCTCCTATGGCTGATGCTAACCCTAACCCTAACACTATCCTAGGCCTGATGCGAACCCTAACCCTAACACTAGCCTAGGGCTGATGCTAACCCTAACCCTAACCCTAACACTATCCTAGGCCTGATGCTAACCCTATCCCTAACCCTAACACTCTCCTAGGGCTGAGGCTAACCCTAACATTAACACTATCCTAGGGCTGATGCTAACCCTAACCCTAACCCTAACACTATCCTAGGGTTGATGCTAACCCTAACCCTAACACTATCCTAGGGCTGATGCTAACCCTAACCCTAACCCTAACACTATCCTAGGGCTGATGCTAACCCTAACCCTAACACTATCCTAGGGCTGATGCTAACCCTAACCCTAACCCTAACACTATCCTAGGGCTGATGCGAACCCTAACCGTAACACTATCCTAGGGCTGATTCTAACCCTAACCCTAACCCTAACACTATCCTAGGGCTGATGCTAACCCTAACCCTAACACTATCCTAGGGCTGATGCTAGCCCTATCCCTAACCCTAACACTATCCTAGGGCTGATGCTAACCCTAACCCTAACACTATCCTAGGGCTGATGCTAACCCTAACCCTAACCCTAACACTATCCTAGGGCTGATGCTAACCCTAACCGTAACACTATCCTAGGGCTGATTCTAACCCTAACCCTAACCCTAACACTTTCCTAGGGCTGATGCTAACCCTAACCCTAACACTATCCTAGGGCTGATGCTAACCCTAACCCTAACACTATCCTAGGGCTGATGCTAACCCTAACCCTAACCCTAACACTATCCTGGAGCTGATGCTAACGCTAACCCTAACCCTAACCATAACCCTAATACTATCCTAGGGCTGATGCTAACCCTAACCCTACCCCTAACACTATCCTAGGGCTGATGCTAACCCTAAAACTAACACTATCCTAGGGCTGATGCTAACCCTACCCCTAACCCTAACACTATCCTAGGGCTGATGCTAACCCTAACCCTAACTCGAACACTATCCTAGGGCTGAGGCTAACCCTAACCCTAACACTATCCTACGGCTGATGCTAACACTAACCCTAACTCTAACACTATCCTAGGGCTGATGCTAACCCTAACCCTAACCCTAACACTATCCAAGTCTGATGCTAACCCTAGCCCTCACACTATCCTAGGCCTGATGATAACCCTAACCCTAACGTTAACACTCTCCTAGGGCTGATGCTAACCCTAACCCTAACCCTAACACTATCCTAGGGCTGATGCTAACCCTAACCCTAACACTATCCTAGGGCTGATGCTAACCCTAACCCTAACCCTAACACTATCCTAGAGCTGATGCTAACGCTAACCCTAACCCTAAGCATAACCCTAATACTATCCTAGGGCTGATGCTAACCCTAACCCTACCCCTAACACTATCCTAGGGCTGATGCTAACCCTAAAACTAACACTATCCTAGGGCTGATGCTAACCCTACCCCTAACCCTAACACTATCCTAGGGCTGATGCTAACCCTAACCCTAACTCGAACACTATCCTAGGGCTGAGGCTAACCCTAACCCTAACACTATCCTACGGCTGATGCTAACACTAACCCTAACTCTAACACTATCCTAGGGCTGATGCTAACCCTAACCCTAACCCTAACACTATCCAAGTCTGATGCTAACCCTAGCCCTCACACTATCCTAGGCCTGATGATAACCCTAACCCTAACGTTAACACTCTCCTAGGGCTGATGCTAACCCTAACCCTAACCCTAACACTATCCTAGAGCTGATGCTAACCCTAACCCTAGCACTATCCTAGGCCTGATGATAACCCTAACCCTAACCCTAACACTATCCTAGGGCTGATGCTAACCCTAACCCTAACACTATTCTAGGGCTGACGCTAACCCTAACCCTAACCCTAACACTATCCTAGGGCGGATGCTATCCCTAACCCTAACCCTAACACTATCCTAGGGCTGATGCTAACCCTAACACTAACACTATCCTTGGGCTGATGCTAACCCTAACCCTAACCCTAACACTATCCTAGGGCTGATGCTAACCCTAACCCTAACTCTAACACTATCTTAGGGCTGAGGTTAACCCTAACCTAAACACTAACCTACGGCTGATGCTAACCCTAACCCTAACCCTAACAATATCCTAAGGCTGATGCTAACCCTAACACTAACACTATCCTGGGCCTGGTGCTAACCCTAACCATAACCCTAACACTATCCTAGGGCTGATGCTAACCCTAACCCTAATACTATCCTAGGGATGATGCTAACCCTAACCCTAACCCTAACACTATCCTAGGGCTGATGCTAACCCTAACCCTAACCCTAACACTATCCTAGGGCTGATGCTAACCCTAACCCTAACACTATCCTAGGCCTGATGCTAACCCTAACCCTAACACTTACACTATCCTAGGGCTGATGCTAACCCTAACCCTAACCCTAACACTATCCTAGGGCTGATTCTAACCGTAACCCTAACACTATCCTAGGCCTGATGCTAACCCTAACCCTAACCCTAAAACTATCCTAGGGCTGATGCTAAACCTAACCATAACACTAACACTATCCTAGGGCTGATGCTAACCCTATCCCTAACCCTAACACTATCCTAGGGTTGATGCTAACCCTAACCCTGACACTATCCTAGGGCAGATGGTAACCTTAACCCTAACCCTAACACTATCCTAGGGCTGATGCTAACCCTAACCCTAACACTATCCTAGGCCTGATGCTAACCCTAACCCTAACCCTAACACTATCGTAGGGCTGATGCTAACCCTAACCCTAACCCTAACCCTAACCCTAACCCTAATACTATCCTAGGGCTGATGCTAACCCTAACCCTAACGCTAACACTATCCTAGGGCTGATGATAACCCTAACACTAACACTATCCTAGGGCTGATGCTAACCCAAACCCTAACCCTAACACTATCCTAGGGCTGATGCTAACACTAACCCTAACTCTAACACTATCCTAGGGCTGAGGCTAAACCTAACCCTAACACTATCCTACAGCTGATGCTAACCCTAACCCTGACCCTAACACTATCCTAAGGCTGTTAATAACCCTAATACTAACACTATCCTAGGCCTGGTGCTAACCCTAACCCTAACCCTAACACTATCCTAGGGCTGATGCTAACCCTAACCCTAATACTATCCTAGGGCTGATGCTAACCCTATCCCTAACCCTAACACTATCCTAGGGCTGATGCTAACCCTAACCCTAACCCTAACACTATCCTAGGGCTGATGGTAACCATAACCCTAACACTATCCTAGGCCTGATGCTAACCCTAACCCTAACACTTACACTATCCTAGGGCTGATGCTAACCCTAACCCTAACCTTAACACTATCCTAGGTCTGATGCTAACCCTAAGCCTAACACTATCCTAGGGCTGATGCTAGCGCTAACCCTAACCCTAACACTATCCTAGGGCTGATGTTAACCCTAACCCTAACACTATCCTAGGGCTGATGCTAACCCTAACTCTAACCCTAACACTCTCCTAGGGCTGATGCTAACCCTAAACCTAACACTATCCTAGGCCTGATGCTAACCCTAACCCTAACACTATCCTAGGCCTGATGCTAACCGTATCCCTAACCCTAACACTCTCCTAGGACTGAGGCTAACCCTAACCCTAACACTATCCTAGGGCTGATGCTAACCCTAACCCTAACCCTAACACTATCCTAGGGTTGATGCTAACCCTAACCCTAACACTATCCTAGGGCTGATGCTAACCCTAACCCTAACCCTAACACTATCCTTGGGCTGATGCTAACCCTAACCCTAACACTATCCTAGGGATGATGCTAACCCTAACCCTAACCCTTACACTATCCTAGGGCTGATGCGAACCCTAACCGTAACACTATCCTAGGGCTGATTGTAACCCTAACCCTAACCCTAACACTATCCTAGGGCTGATGCTAACCCTAACCATAACACTATCCTAGGGCTGATGCTAACCCTAACCCTAACCCTAACACTATCCTAGGGCTGATGCTAACCCTAACCCTAACACTATCGTAGGGCTGATGCTAACCCTAACCTTAACCGTAACACTATCCTAGGGCTGATGCTAACCCTAACCCTAACCCTAACACTATCCTAGAGCTGATGCTAACGCTAACCCTAACCCTAACCCTAACCCTAATACTATCCTAGGGCTGATGCTAACCCTAATGCTACACCTAACACTATGCTAGGGCTGATGCTAACCCTAAAACTAACACTATCCTAGGGCTGATGCTAACCCTACCCCTAACCCTAACACTATCCTAGGGCTGATGCTAACCCTAACACTAAATCTAACACTATCCTAGGGCTGAGGCTAACCCTAACCCTAACACTATCCTACGGCTGATGCTAACCCCAACCCTAACCCTAACACTCTCCTAAGGCTGATGCTAACCCTAACCCTAACACTATCCTAGGTCTGGTGCTAACCCTAACCCTAACCCTAACACTATCCTAGAGCTGATGCTAACCCTAACCCTAGCACTATCCTAGGCCTGATGATAACCCTAACCCTAACCCTAACACTATCCTAGGGCTGATGCTAACCCTAACCCTAACACTATCCTAAGGCTGATGCTAACCCTAACCCTAACCCTAACACTATCGTAGGGCTGATGCTAACCCTAACGCTAAGCCTAACACTATCCTTGAACTGATGCTAACCCTAACCCTAACCCTAACACTATCCTAGGCCTCATGATAACCCTAACCCTAACCCTAACACTATCCTAGGGTTTATGGTAACCCTAACCCTAACACTATCCTAGGGCTGATGCTAACCCTAACCCTAACCCTAACACTATCCTAGGGCGGATGCTAACCCTAACCCTAACCCTAACACTATCCTAGGGCTGATGCTAACCCTAACACTAACACTATCCTAGGGCTGATGCTAACCCTAACCCTAACCCTAACACTATCCTAGGGCTGATTCTAATCGTAACCCTAACAATATCCTAGGCCTGATGCTAACCCTAACCCTTACCCTAACACTATCCTAGTGCTGATGCTAACCCTAACCCTAACACTATCCTAGGCCTGATGCTAACCCTAACCCTAACACTTACACTATCCTAGGGCTGATGCTAACCATAACACTAACCCTAACACTATCCTATGTCTGATGCTAACCCTAACCCTAACACTATCCTAGGCCTGATTCTAACCCTAACCCTAACGCTTACACTATCCTAGGGCTGATGCTAACCCTAACCCTAACCCTAACACTATCCTAGGGCTGATGCTAACCCTAAAACTAACACTATCCTAGGGCTGATGCTAACCCTACCCCTAACCCTAACACTATCCTAGGGCTGATGCTAACCCTAACCCTAAATCTAACACTATCCTAGGGCTGAGGCTAACCCTAACCCTAACACTATCCTACGGCTGATGCTAACCCCAACCCTAACCCTAACACTATCCTAAGGCTGATGCTAACCCTAACACTAACACTATCCTAGGCCTGGTGCTAACCCTAACCCTAACCCTAACACTATCCTAGGGCTGATGCTAACCCTAACCCTAACACTATCCTAGGCCTGATGCTAACCCTAACCCTAACCCTAACACTATCGTAGGGCTGATGCTAACCCTAACCCTAACCCTAACACTATCCTAGAGCTGATGCTAACCCTAACCCTAACCCTAACCCTAACCCTAATACTATCCTAGGGCTGATGCTAACCCTAACCCTAACACCATCATAAGCCTGATGTTAACCCTAACCCTAACCCTAACACTATCCTAGGGCTGATGCTAACCCTAACACTAACACTATCCTAGGGCTGATGCTAACCCTAACCCTAACCCTAACACTATCCTAGGGCTGATGCTAACCCTAACCCTAAATCTAACACTATCCTAGGGCTGAGGCTAACCCTAACCCTAACACTATCCTACGGCTGATGCTAACCCCAACCCTAACCCTAACACTATCTTAAGGCTGATGCTAACCCTAACACTAACACTATCCTAGGCCTGGTGCTAACCCTAACCCTAACCCTAACACTATCCTAGGGCTGATGCTAACCCTAACCCTAACACTATCCTAGGCCTGATGCTAACCCTAACCCTAACCCTAACACTATCGTAGGGCTGATGCTAACCCTAACCCTAACACTATCCTAGAGCTGATGCTAACCCTAACCCTAACCCTAACCCTAACCCTAATACTATCCTAGGGCTGATGCTAACCCTAACCCTAACACTATCCTAGGCCTGATGCTAACCCTAACCCTAACCCTAACACTATCCTAGGGCTGATCCTAACCCTAACCCTAACACTATCCTAGGGCTGATGCTAACCCTAACCCTAACCCTAACACTATCGTAGGGCTGATGCTAACCCTAACCCTAAACCTAACACTATCCTAGAGCTGATGCTAACCATAACCCTTACCCTAACCCTAACCCTAATACTATCCTAGGGCTGATGCTAACCCTAACCCTAACGCTAAAACTATCCTAGGGCTGATGCTAACCCTAACACTAACACTATCCTAGGGCTGATGCTAACCCAAACCCTAACCCTAACACTATCCTAGGGCTGATGCTAACACTAACCCTAACTCTAACACTATCCTAGGGCTGAGGCTAAACCTAACCCTAACACTATCCTACAGCTGATGCTAACCCTAACCCTAACCCTAACACTATCCTAAGGCTGATAATAACCCTAATACTAACACTATCCTAGGCCTGGTGCCTACCCTAACCCTAACCCTAACACTATTCTAGGGCTGATGCTAACCCTAACCCTAATAATATCCTAGGGCTGATGCTAACCCTAACCCTAACCCTAACACTATCCTAGGGCTGATGCTAACCCTAACCCTAACCCTAACACTATCCTAGGGCTGATGCTAACCCTAACCCTAAACCTAACACTATCCTAGGGCTGATGCTAACCCTAACACTAACAATATCCTAGGCCTGATGATATCCATAACCCTAAACCTAACACTATCCTATGGCTGATGCTAACCCTAACCCTAACCCTAACACTATCCTAGGGCTGATTCTAACCGTAACCCTAACAATATCCTAGGCCTGATGCTAACCCTAACCCTTACCCTAACACTATCCTAGGTCTGAAGCTAACCCTAACCCTAACACTATCCTAGGCCTGATGCTAACCCTAACCCTAACACTTACACTATCCTAGGGCTGATGCTAACACTAACACTAACCCTAACACTATCCTAGGTCTGATGCTAACCCTAACCCTAACACTATCCTAGGCCTGATGCTAACCCTAACCCTAACGCTTACACTATCCTAGGGCTGATGCTAACCCTAACCCTAACCCTAACACTCTCCTATGGCTGATGCTAACCCTAACCCTAACACTATCCTAGGCCTGATGCGAACCCTAACCCTAACACTAGCCTAGGGCTGATGCTAACCCTATCCCTAACCCTAACACTCTCCTAGGGCTGAGGCTAACCCTAACATTAACACTATCCTAGGGCTGATGCTAACCCTAACCCTAACCCTAACACTATCCTAGGGTTGATGCTAACCCTAACCCTAACACTATCCCAGGGCTGATGCTAACCCTAACCCTAACCCTAACACTATCCTAGGGCTGATGCTAACCCTAACCCTAACACTATCCTAGGGCTGATGCTAACCCTAACCCTAACCCTAACACTATCCTAGGGCTGATGCGAACCCTAACCGTAACACTATCCTAGGGCTGATTCTAACCCTAACCCTAACCCTAACACTATCCTAGGGCTGATGCTAACCCTAACCCTAACACTATCCTAGGGCTGATGCTAACCCTATCCCTAACCCTAACACTATCCTAGGGCTGATGCTAACCCTAACCCTAACACTATCCTAGGGCTGATGCTAACCCTAACCCTAACCCTAACACTATCCTAGAGCTGATGCTAACGCTAACCCTAACCCTAACCCTAACCCTAATACTATCCTAGGGCTGATGCTAACCCTAACCCTACCCCTAACACTATCCTAGGGCTGATGCTAACCCTAAAACTAACACTATCCTAGGGCTGATGCTAACCCTACCCCTAACCCTAACAGTATCCTAGGGCTGATGCTAACCCTAACCCTAACTCTAACACTATCCTAGGGCTGAGGCTAACCCTAACCCTAACACTATCCTACGGCTGATGCTAACCCTAACACTAACTCTAACACTATCCTAGGGCTGATGCTAACCCTAACCCTAACCCTAACACTATCCAAGTCTGATGCTAACCCTAGCCCTCACACTATCCTAGGCCTGATGATAACCCTAACCCTAACGTTAACACTCTCCTAGGGCTGATGCTAACCCTAACCCTAACCCTAACACTATCCTAGAGCTGATGCTAACCCTAACCCTAGCACTATCCTAGGCCTGATGATAACCCTAACCCTAACCCTAACACTATCCTAGGGCTGATGCTAACCCTAACCCTAACACTATCCTAGGGCTGACGCTAACCCTAACCCTAACCCTAACACTATCCTAGGGCGGATGCTAACCCTAACCCTAACCCTAACACTATCCTAGGGCTGATGCTAACCCTAACACTAACACTATCCTTGGGCTGATGCTAACCCTAACCCTAACCCTAACACTATCCTAGGGCTGATGCTAACCCTAACCCTAACTCTAACACTATCTTAGGGCTGAGGTTAACCCTAACGTAAACACTAACCTACGGCTGATGCTAACCCTAACCCTAACCCTAACAATATCCTAAGGCTGATGCTAACCCTAACACTAACACTATCCTGGGCCTGGTGCTAACCCTAACCCTAACCCTAACACTATCCTAGGGCTGATGCTAACCCTAACCCTAATACTATCCTAGGGATGATGCTAACCCTAACCCTAACCCTAACACTATCCTAGGGCTGATGCTAACCCTAACCCTAACCCTAACACTATCCTAGGGCTGATGCTAACCCTAACCCTAACACTATCCTAGGCCTGATGCTAACCCTAACCCTAACACTTACACTATCCTAGGGCTGATGCTAACCCTAACCCTAACCCTAACACTATCCTAGGGCTGATTCTAACCGTAACCCTAACACTATCCTAGGCCTGATGCTAACCCTAACCCTTACCCTAACACTATCCTAGGGCTGATGCTAAACCTAACCATAACACTAACACTATCCTAGGGCTGATGCTAACCCTATCCCTAACCCTAACACTATCCTAGGTTTGATGCTAACCCTAACCCTGACACTATCCTAGGGCAGATGCTAACCTTAACCCTAACCCTAACACTATCCTAGGGCTAATGCTAACCCTAACCCTAACACTATCCTAGGCCTGATGCTAACCCTAACCCTAACCCTAACACTATCTTAGGGCTGATGCTAACCCTAACCCTAACCCTAACCCTAATACTATCCTAGGGCTGATGCTAACCCTAACCCTAACGCTAACACTATCCCAGGGCTGATGATAACCCTAACACTAACACTATCCTAGGGCTGATGCTAACCCAAACCCTAACCCTAACACTATCCTAGGGCTGATGCTAACACTAACCCTAACTCTAACACTATCCTAGGGCTGAGGCTAAACCTAACCCTAACACTATCCTACAGCTGATGCTAACCCAACCCTAACCCTAACACTATCCTAAGGCTGATAATAACCCTAATACTAACACTATCCTAGGCCTGGTGCTAACCCTAACTCTGACCCTAACACTATCCTAGGGCTGATGCTAACCCTAACCCTAACCCTAACACTATCCTAGGGCTGATGCTAACCCTAACCCTAAACCTAACACTATCCTAGGGCTGATGCTAACCCTAACACTAACAATATCCTAGGCCTGATGATATCCATAACCCTAAACCTAACACTATCCTAGGCCTGATGCTAACCCTAACCCTTACCCTAACACTATCCTAGGTCTGAAGCTAACCCTAACCCTAACACTATCCTAGGCCTGATGCTAACCCTAACCCTAACACTTACACTATCCTAGGGCTGATGCTAACCCTAACCCTAACGCTTACACTATCCTACGGCTGATGCTAACCCTAACCCTAACCCTAACACTCTCCTATGGCTGATGCTAACCCTAACCCTAACACTATCCTAGGCCTGATGCGAACCCTAACCCTAACACTAGCCTAGGGCTGATGCTAACCCTAACCCTAACCCTAACACTATCCTAGGCCTGATGCTAACCCTATCCCTAACCCTAACACTCTCCTAGGGCTGAGGCTAACCCTAACATTAACACTATCCTAGGGCTGATGCTAACCCTAACCCTAACCCTAACACTATCCTAGGGCTGATGCTAACCCTAACCCTAACCCTAACACTATCCTAGAGCTGATGCTAACGCTAACCCTAACCCTAACCCTAACCCTAATACTATCCTAGGGCTGATGCTAACCCTAACCCTACCCCTAACACTATCCTAGGGCTGATGCTAACCCTAAAACTAACACTATCCTAGGGCTGATGCTAACCCTACCCCTAACCCTAACACTATCCTAGGGCTGATGCTAACCCTAACCCTAACTCTAACACTATCCTAGGGCTGAGGCTAACCCTAACCCTAACACTATCCTACGGCTGATGCTAACCCTAACCCTAACTCTAACACTATCCTAGGGCTGATGCTAACCCTAACCCTAACCCTAACACTATCCAAGTCTGATGCTAACCCTAGCCCTCACACTATCCTAGGCCTGATGATAACCCTAACCCTAAAGTTAACACTCTCCTAGGGCTGATGCTAACCCTAACCCTAACCCTAACACTATCCTAGAGCTGATGCTAACCCTAACCCTAGCACTATCCTAGGCCTGATGCTAACCCTAACACTAACACTATCCTTGGGCTGATGCTAACCCTAACCCTAACCCTAACACTATCCTAGGGCTGATGCTAACCCTAACACTAACACTATCCTTGGGCTGATGCTAACCCTAACCCTAACTCTAACACTATCTTAGGGCTGAGGTTAACCCTAACCTAAACACTAACCTACGGCTGATGCTAACCCTAACCCTAACCCTAACAATATCCTAAGGCTGATGCTAACCCTAACACTAACACTATCCTGGGCCTGGTGCTAACCCTAACCCTAACCCTAACACTATCCTAGGGCTGATGCTAACCCTAACCCTAATACTATCCTAGGGATGATGCTAACCCTAACCCTAACCGTAACACTATCCTAGGGCTGATGCTAACCCTAACCCTAACCCTAACACTATCCTAGGGCTGATGCTAACCCTAACACTAACACTATCCTAGGGCTGATGCTAACCCTAACCCTAACCCTAGCACTATCCTAGGGCTGATGCTAACCCTAACACTAACAATATCCTAGGCCTGATGATATCCATAACCCTAAACCTAACACTATCCTAGGGCTCATGCTAACCCTAACCCTAACCCTAACACTATCCTAGGGGTGATTCTAATCGTAACCCTAACAATATCCTAGGCCTGATGCTAACCCTAACCCTTACCCTAACACTATCCTAGGGCTGATGCTAACCCTAACCCTAACACTATCCTAGGCCTGATGCTAACCCTAACCCTAACACTTACGCTATCCTAGGGCTGATGCTAACCATAACACTAACCCTAACACTATCCTAGGTCTGATGCTAACCCTAACCCGAACACTATCCTAGGCCTGATGCTAACCCTAACCCTAACGCTTACACTATCCTAGGGCTGATGCTAACCCTAACCCTAACCCTAACACTATCCTAGGGCTGATGCTAACCCTAAAACTAACACTATCCTAGGGCTGATGCTAACCCTACCCCTAACCCTAACACTATCCTAGGGCTGATGCTAACCCTAACCCTAAATCTAACACTATCCTAGGGCTGAGGCTAACCCTAACCCTAACACTATCCTACGGCTGATGCTAACCCCAACCCTAACCCTAACACTATCCTAAGGCTGATGCTAACCCTAACACTATCCTAGGCCTGGTGCTAACCCTAACCCTAACCCTAACACTATCGTAGGGCTGATGCTAACCCTAACCCTAATCATAACACTATCCGAGAGCTGATGCTAACCCTAACCCTAACCCTAAACCTAACCCTAATACTATCCTAGGGCTGATGCTAACCCTAACCCTAACACTATCCTAGGCCTGATGCTAACCCTAACCCTAACCCTAACACTATCCTAGGGCTGATGCTAACCCTAACCCTAACACTATCCTAGGGCTGATGCTAACCACTAACCCTAACACTAACACTATCGTAGGGCTGATGCTAACCCTAACCCTAACCCTAACACTATAGTAGAGCTGATGCTAACCCTAACCCTTACCCTAACCCTAACCCTAATACTATCCTAGGGCTGATGCTAACCCTAACCCTAACGCTAACACTATCCTAGGGCTGATGCTAACCCTAACACTAACACTATCCTAGGGCTGATGCTAACCCAAACCCTAACCCTAACACTATCCTAGGGCTGATGCTAACCCTTACCCTAACCCTAACACTATCCTAGGGCTGATGCTAACCCTAACCCTAAACCTAACACTATCCTAGGGCTGATGCTAACCCTAACACTAACAATATCCTAGGCCTGATGATATCCATAACCCTAAACCTAACACTATCCTAGGGCTGATGCTAACCCTAACCCTAACCCTAACACTATCCTAGGGCTGATTCTACCCGTAACCCTAACAATATCCTAGGCCTGATGCTAACCCTAACCCTTACCCTAACACTATCCTAGGTCTGAAGCTAACCCTAACCCTAACACTATCCTAGGCCTGATGCTAACCCTAACCCTAACACTTACACTATCCTAGGGCTGATGCTAACCCTAACACTAACCCTAACACTATCCAAGGTCTGATGCTAACCCTAACCCTAACACTATCCTAGGCCTGATGCTAACCCTAACCCTAACGCTTACACTATCCTAGGGCTGATGCTAACCCTAACCCTAACCCTAACACTCTCCTATGGCTGATGCTAACCCTAACCCTAACACTATCCTAGGCCTGATGCGAACCCTAAACCTAACACTAGCCTAGGGCTGATGCTAACCCTAACCCTAACCCTAACACTATCCTAGGCCTGATGCTAACCCTATCCCTAACCCTAACACTCTCCTAGGGCTGAGGCTAACCCTAACATTAACACTATCCTAGGGCTGATGCTAACCCTAACCCTAACCCTAACACTATCCTAGGGCTGATGCTAACCCTAACCCTAACCCAAACACTATCCTAGAGCTGATGCTAACGCTAACCCTAACCCTAACCCTAACCCTAATACTATCCTAGGGCTGATGCTAACCCTAACCCTACCCCTAACACTATCCTAGGGCTGATGCTAACCCTAAAACTAACACTATCCTAGGGCTGATGCTAACCCTACCCCTAACCCTAACACTATCCTAGGGCTGATGCTAACCCTAACCCTAACTCTAACACTATCCTAGGGCTGAGGCTAACCCTAACCCTAACACTATCCTACGGCTGATGCTAACCCTAACCCTAACTCTAACACTATCCTAGGGCTGATGCTAACCCTAACCCTAACCCTAACACTATCCAAGTCTGATGCTAACCCTAGCCCTCACACTATCCTAGGCCTGATGATAACCCTAACCCTAAAGTTAACACTCTCCTAGGGCTGATGCTAACCCTAACCCTAACCCTAACACTATCCTAGAGCTGATGCTAACCCTAACCCTAGCACTATCCTAGGCCTGATGATAACCCTAACCCTAACCCTAACACTATCCTAGGGCTGATGCTAACCCTAACCCTAACACTATCCTAGGGCTGACGCTAACCCTAACCCTAACCCTAACACTATCCTAGGGCGGATGCTAACCCTAACCCTAACCCTAACACTATCCTAGGGCTGATGCTAACCCTAACACTAACACTATCCTTGGGCTGATGCTAACCCTAACCCTAACCCTAACACTATCCTAGGGCTGATGCTAACCCTAACACTAACACTATCCTTGGGCTGATGCTAACCCTAACCCTAACTCTAACACTATCTTAGGGCTGAGGTTAACCCTAACCTAAACACTAACCTACGGCTGATGCTAACCCTAACCCTAACCCTAACAATATCCTAAGGCTGATGCTAACCCTAACACTAACACTATCCTGGGCCTGGTGCTAACCCTAACCCTAACCCTAACACTATCCTAGGGCTGATGCTAACCCTAACCCTAATACTATCCTAGTGATGATGCTAACCCTAACCCTAACCCTAACACTATCCTAGGGCTGATGCTAACCCTAACCCTAACCCTAACACTATCCTAGGGCTGATGCTAACCCTAACACTAACACTATCCTAGGGCTGATGCTAACCCTAACCCTAACCCTAGCACTATCCTAGGGCTGATGCTAACCCTAACACTAACAATATCCTAGGCCTGATGATATCCATAACCCTAAACCTAACACTATCCTAGGGCTCATGCTAACCCTAACCCTAACCCTAACACTATCCTAGGGGTGATTCTAATCGTAACCCTAACAATATCCTAGGCCTGATGCTAACCCTAACCCTTACCCTAACACTATCCTAGGGCTGATGCTAACCCTAACCCTAACACTATCCTAGGCCTGATGCTAACCCTAACCCTAACACTTACGCTATCCTAGGGCTGATGCTAACCATAACACTAACCCTAACACTATCCTAGGTCTGATGCTAACCCTAACCCGAACACTATCTTAGGCCTGATGCTAACCCTAACCCTAACGCTTACACTATCCTAGGGCTGATGCTAACCCTAACCCTAACCCTAACACTATCCTAGGGCTGATGCTAACCCTAAAACTAACACTATCCTAGGGCTGATGCTAACCCTACCCCTAACCCTAACACTATCCTAGGGCTGATGCTAACCCTAACCCTAAATCTAACACTATCCTAGGGCTGAGGCTAACCCTAACACTAACACTATCCTACGGCTGATGCTAACCCCAACCCTAACCCTAACACTATCTTAAGGCTGATGCTAACACTAACACTATCCTAGGCCTGGTGCTAACCCTAACCCTAACCCTAACACTATCCTAGGGCTGATGCTAACCCTAACCCTAACACTATCCTAGGCCTGATGCTAACCCTAACCCTAACCCTAACACTATCGTAGGGCTGATGCTAACCCTAACCCTAACCATAACACTATCCTAGAGCTGATGCTAACCCTAACCCTAACCCTAACCCTAACCCTAATACTATCCTAGGGCTGATGCTAACCCTAACCCTAACACTATCCTAGGCCTGATGCTAACCCTAACCCTAACCCTAACACTATCCTAGGGCTGATGCTAACCCTAACCCTAACACTATCCTAGGGCTGATGCTAACCCTAACCCTAAACCTAACACTATCGTAGGGCTGATGCTAACCCTAACCCTAACCCTAACACTATCCTAGAGCTGATGCTAACCCTAACCCTTACCCTAACCCTAACCCTAATACTATCCTAGGGCTGATGCTAACCCTAACCCTAACGCTAACACTATCCTAGGGCTGATGCTAACCCTAACACTAACACTATCCTAGGGCTGATGCTAACCCAAACCCTAACCCTAACACTATCCTAGGGCTGATGCTAACACTAACCCTAACTCTAACACTATCCTAGGGCTGAGGCTAAACCTAACCCTAACACTATCCTACAGCTGATGCTAACCCTAACCCTAACCCTAACACTATCCTAAGGCTGATAATAACCCTAATACTAACACTATCCTAGGCCTGGTGCCTACCCTAACCCTAACCCTAACACTATTCTAGGGCTGATGCTAACCCTAACCCTAATAATATCCTAGGGCTGATGCTAACCCTACCCCTAACCCTAACACTATCCTAGGGCTGATGCTAACCCTAACCCTAAATCTAACACTATCCTAGGGCTGAGGCTAACCCTAACACTAACACTATCCTACGGCTGATGCTAACCCCAACCCTAACCCTAACACTATCCTATGGCTGATGCTAACCCTAACACTATCCCAGGCCTGGTGCTAACCCTAACCCTAACCCTAACACTATCCTAGGGCTGATGCTAACCCTAACCCTAACACTATCCTAGGCCTGATGCTAACCCTAACCCTAACCCTAACACTATCGTAGGGCTGATGCTAACCCTAACCCTAACCATAACACTATCCTAGAGCTGATGCTAACCCTAACCCTAACCCTAACCCTAACCCTAATACTATCCTAGGGCTGATGCTAACCCTAACCCTAACACTATCCTAGGCCTGATGCTAACCCTAACCCTAACCCTAACACTATCCTAGGGCTGATGCTAACCCTAACCCTAAATCTAACACTATCCTAGGGCTGAGGCTAACCCTAACACTAACACTATCCTACGGCTGATGCTAACCCCAACCCTAACCCTAACACTATCTTAAGGCTGATGCTAACACTAACACTATCCTAGGCCTGCTGCTAACCCTAACCCTAACCCTAACACTATCCTAGGGCTGATGCTAACCCTAACCCTAACACTATCCTAGGCCTGATGCTAACCCTAACCCTAACCCTAACACTATCGTAGGGCTGATGCTAACCCTAACCCTAACCATAACACTATCCTAGAGCTGATGCTAACCCTAACCCTAACCCTAACCCTAACCCTAATACTATCCTAGGGCTGATGCTAACCCTAACCCTAACACTATCCTAGGCCTGATGCTAACCCTAACCCTAACCCTAACACTATCCTAGGGCTGATGCTAACCCTAACCCTAACACTATCCTAGGGCTGATGCTAACCCTAACCCTAAACCTAACACTATCGTAGGGCTGATGCTAACCCTAACCCTAACCCTAACACTATCCTAGAGCTGATGCTAACCCTAACCCTTACCCTAACCCTAACCCTAATACTATCCTAGGGCTGATGCTAACCCTAACCCTAACGCTAACACTATCCTAGGGCTGATGCTAACCCTAACACTAACACTATCCTAGGGCTGATGCTAACCCAAACCCTAACCCTAACACTATCCTAGGGCTGATGCTAACACTAACCCTAACTCTAACACTATCCTAGGGCTGAGGCTAAACCTAACCCTAACACTATCCTACAGCTGATGCTAACCCTAACCCTAACCCTAACACTATCCTAAGGCTGATAATAACCCTAATACTAACACTATCCTAGGCCTGGTGCCTACCCTAACCCTAACCCTAACACTATTCTAGGGCTGATGCTAACCCTAACCCTAATAATATCCTAGGGCTGATGCTAACCCTACCCCTAACCCTAACACTATCCTAGGGCTGATGCTAACCCTAACCCTAAATCTAACACTATCCTAGGGCTGAGGCTAACCCTAACACTAACACTATCCTACGGCTGATGCTAACCCCAACCCTAACCCTAACACTATCCTATGGCTGATGCTAAAACTAACACTATCCCAGGCCTGGTGCTAACCCTAACCCTAACCCTAACACTATCCTAGGGCTGATGCTAACCCTAACCCTAACACTATCCTAGGCCTGATGCTAACCCTAACCCTAACCCTAACACTATCGTAGGGCTGATGCTAACCCTAACCCTAACCATAACACTATCCTAGAGCTGATGCTAACCCTAACCCTAACCCTAACCCTAACCCTAATACTATCCTAGGGCTGATGCTAACCCTAACCCTAACACTATCCTAGGCCTGATGCTAACCCTAACCCTAACCCTAACACTATCCTAGGGCTGATGCTAACCCTAACCCTAACACTATCCTAGGGCTGATGCTAACCCTAACCCTAGCACTAACACTATCGTAGGGCTGATGCTAACCCTAACCCTAACCCTAACACTATCCTAGAGCTGATGCTAACCCTAACCCTTACCCTAACCCTAACCCTAATACTATCCTAGGGCTGATGCTAACCCTAACCCTAACGCTAACACTATCCTAGGGCTGATGCTAACCCTAACACTAACACTATCCTAGGGCTGATGCTAACCCAAACCCTAACCCTAACACTATCCTAGGGCTGATGCTAACCCTAACCCTAACCCTAACACTATCCTAGGGCTGATGCTAACCCTAACCCTAAACCTAACACTATCCTAGGGCTGATGCTAACCCTAACACTAACAATATCCTAGGCCTGATGATATCCATAACCCTAAACCTAACACTATCCTAGGGCTGATGCTAACCCTAACCCTAACCCTAACACTATCCTAGGGCTGATTCTAACCGTAACCCTAACAATATCCTAGGCCTGATGCTAACCCTAACCCTTACCCTAACACTATCCTAGGTCTGAAGCTAACCCTAACCCTAACACTATCCTAGGCCTGATGCTAACCCTAACCCTAACACTTACACTATCCTAGGGCTGATGCTAACCCTAACACTAACCCTAACACTATCCTAGGTCTGATGCTAACCCTAACCCTAACACTATCCTAGGCCTGATGCTAACCCTAACCCTAACGCTTACACTATCCTAGGGCTGATGCTAACCCTAACCCTAACCCTAACACTCTCCTATGGCTGATGCTAACCCTAACCCTAACACTATCCTAGGCCTGATGCGAACCCTAACCCTAACACTAGCCTAGGGCTGATGCTAACCCTAACCCTAACCCTAACACTATCCTAGGCCTGATGCTAACCCTATCCCTAACCCTAACACTCTCCTAGGGCTGAGGCTAACCCTAACATTAACACTATCCTAGGGCTGATGCTAACACTAACCCTAACCCTAACACTATCCTAGGGCTGATGCTAACCCTAACCCTAACCCTAACACTATCCTAGAGCTGATGCTAACGCTAACCCTAACCCTAACCCTAACCCTAATACTATCCTAGGGCTGATGCTAACCCTAACCCTACCCCTAACAATATCCTAGGGCTGATGCTAACCCTAAAACTAACACTATCCTAGGACTAATGCTAACCCTACCCCTAACCCTAACACTATCCTAGGGCTGATGCTAACCCTAACCCTAACTCTAACACTATCCTAGGGCTGATGCTAACCCTAGCCCTCACACTATCCTAGGCCTGATGATAACCCTAACCCTAAAGTTAACACTCTCCTAGGGCTGATGCTAACCCTAACCCTAACCCTAACACTATCCTAGAGCTGATGCTAACCCTAACCCTAGCACTATCCTAGGCCTGATGATAACCCTAACCCTAACCCTAACACTATCCTAGGGCTGATGCTAACCCTAACCCTAACACTATCCTAGGGCTGACGCTAACCCTAACCCTAACCCTAACACTATCCTAGGGCGGATGCTAACCTTAACCCTAACCCTAACACTATCCTAGAGCTGATGCTAACGCTAACCCTAACCCTAACCCTAACCCTAATACTATCCTAGGGCTGATGCTAACCCTAACCCTACCCCTAACACTATCCTAGGGCTGATGCTAACCCTAAAACTAACACTATCCTAGGGCTGATGCTAACCCTACCCCTAACCCTAACAGTATCCTAGGGCTGATGCTAACCCTAACCCTAACTCTAACACTATCCTAGGGCTGAGGCTAACCCTAACCCTAACACTATCCTACGGCTGATGCTAACCCTAACACTAACTCTAACACTATCCTAGGGCTGATGCTAACCCTAACCCTAACCCTAACACTATCCAAGTCTGATGCTAACCCTAGCCCTCACACTATCCTAGGCCTGATGATAACCCTAACCCTAACGTTAACACTCTCCTAGGGCTGATGCTAACCCTAACCCTAACCCTAACACTATCCTAGAGCTGATGCTAACCCTAACCCTAGCACTATCCTAGGCCTGATGATAACCCTAACCCTAACCCTAACACTATCCTAGGGCTGATGCTAACCCTAACCCTAACACTATCCTAGGGCTGACGCTAACCCTAACCCTAACCCTAACACTATCCTAGGGCGGATGCTAACCCTAACCCTAACCCTAACACTATCCTAGGGCTGATGCTAACCCTAACACTAACACTATCCTTGGGCTGATGCTAACCCTAACCCTAACCCTAACACTATCCTAGGGCTGATGCTAACCCTAACCCTAACTCTAACACTATCTTAGGGCTGAGGTTAACCCTAACGTAAACACTAACCTACGGCTGATGCTAACCCTAACCCTAACCCTAACAATATCCTAAGGCTGATGCTAACCCTAACACTAACACTATCCTGGGCCTGGTGCTAACCCTAACCCTAACCCTAACACTATCCTAGGGCTGATGCTAACCCTAACCCTAATACTATCCTAGGGATGATGCTAACCCTAACCCTAACCCTAACACTATCCTAGGGCTGATGCTAACCCTAACCCTAACCCTAACACTATCCTAGGGCTGATGCTAACCCTAACCCTAACACTATCCTAGGCCTGATGCTAACCCTAACCCTAACACTTACACTATCCTAGGGCTGATGCTAACCCTAACCCTAACCCTAACACTATCCTAGGGCTGATTCTAACCGTAACCCTAACACTATCCTAGGCCTGATGCTAACCCTAACCCTTACCCTAACACTATCCTAGGGCTGATGCTAAACCTAACCATAACACTAACACTATCCTAGGGCTGATGCTAACCCTATCCCTAACCCTAACACTATCCTAGGTTTGATGCTAACCCTAACCCTGACACTATCCTAGGGCAGATGCTAACCTTAACCCTAACCCTAACACTATGCTAGGGCTGATGCTAACCCTAACCCTAACACTATCCTAGGCCTGATGCTAACCCTAACCCTAACCCTAACACTATCTTAGGGCTGATGCTAACCCTAACCCTAACCCTAACCCTAATACTATCCTAGGGCTGATGCTAACCCTAACCCTAACGCTAACACTATCCCAGGGCTGATGATAACCCTAACACTAACACTATCCTAGGGCTGATGCTAACCCAAACCCTAACCCTAACACTATCCTAGGGCTGATGCTAACACTAACCCTAACTCTAACACTATCCTAGGGCTGAGGCTAAACCTAACCCTAACACTATCCTACAGCTGATGCTAACCCAACCCTAACCCTAACACTATCCTAAGGCTGATAATAACCCTAATACTAACACTATCCTAGGCCTGGTGCTAACCCTAACTCTAACCCTAACACTATCCTAGGGCTGATGCTAACCCTAACCCTAACCCTAACACTATCCTAGGGCTGATGCTAACCCTAACCCTAAACCTAACACTATCCTAGGGCTGATGCTAACCCTAACACTAACAATATCCTAGGCCTGATGATATCCATAACCCTAAACCTAACACTATCCTAGGCCTGATGCTAACCCTAACCCTTACCCTAACACTATCCTAGGTCTGAAGCTAACCCTAACCCTAACACTATCCTAGGCCTGATGCTAACCCTAACCCTAACACTTACACTATCCTAGGGCTGATGCTAACCCTAACCCTAACGCTTACACTATCCTAGGGCTGATGCTAACCCTAACCCTAACCCTAACACTCTCCTATGGCTGATGCTAACCCTAACCCTAACACTATCCTAGGCCTGATGCGAACCCTTACCCTAACACTAGCCTAGGGCTGATGCTAACCCTAACCCTAACCCTAACACTATCCTAGGCCTGATGCTAACCCTATCCCTAACCCTAACACTCTCCTAGGGCTGAGGCTAACCCTAACATTAACACTATCCTAGGGCTGATGCTAACCCTAACCCTAACCCTAACACTATCCTAGGGCTGATGCTAACCCTAACCCTAACCCTAACACTATCCTAGAGCTGATGCTAACGCTAACCCTAACCCTAACCCTAACCCTAATACTATCCTAGGGCTGATGCTAACCCTAACCCTACCCCTAACACTATCCTAGGGCTGATGCTAACCCTAAAACTAACACTATCCTAGGGCTGATGCTAACCCTACCCCTAACCCTAACACTATCCTAGGGCTGATGCTAACCCTAACCCTAACTCTAACACTATCCTAGGGCTGAGGCTAACCCTAACCCTAACCCTAACACTATCCAAGTCTGATGCTAACCCTAGCCCTCACACTATCCTAGGCCTGATGATAACCCTAACCCTAAAGTTAACACTCTCCTAGGGCTGATGCTAACCCTAACCATAACCCTAACACTATCCTAGAGCTGATGCTAACCCTAACCCTAGCACTATCCTAGGCCTGATGCTAACCCTAACACTAACACTATCCTTGGGCTGATGCTAACCCTAACCCTAACCCTAACACTATCCTAGGGCTGATGCTAACCCTAACACTAACACTATCCTTGGGCTGATGCTAACCCTAACCCTAACTCTAACACTATCTTAGGGCTGAGGTTAACCCTAACCTAAACACTAACCTACGGCTGATGCTAACCCTAACCCTAACCCTAACAATATCCTAAGGCTGATGCTAACCCTAACACTAACACTATCCTGGGCCGGGTGCTAACCCTAACCCTAACCCTAACACTATCCTAGGGCTGATGCTAACCCTAACCCTAATACTATCCTAGGGATGATGCTAACCCTAACTCTAACCCTAACACTATCCTAGGGCTGATGCTAACCCTAACCCTAACCCTAACACTATCCTAGGGCTGATGCTAACCCTAACACTAACACTATCCTAGGGCTGATGCTAACCCTAACCCTAACCCTAGCACTATCCTAGGGCTGATGCTAACCCTAACACTAACAATATCCTAGGCCTGATGATATCCATAACCCTAAACCTAACACTATCCTAGGGCTCATGCTAACCCTAACCCTAACCCTAACACTATCCTAGGGGTGATTCTAATCGTAACCCTAACAATATCCTAGGCCTGATGCTAACCCTAACCCTTACCCTAACACTATCCTAGGGCTGATGCTAACCCTAACCCTAACACTATCCTAGGCCTGATGCTAACCCTAACCCTAACACTTACGCTATCCTAGGGCTGATGCTAACCATAACACTAACCCTAACACTATCCTAGGTCTGATGCTAACCCTAACCCGAACACTATCCTAGGCCTGATGCTAACCCTAACCCTAACGCTTACAATATCCTAGGGCTGATGCTAACCCTAACCCTAACCCTAACACTATCCTAGGGCTGATGCTAACCCTAAAACTAACACTATCCTAGGGCTGATGCTAACCCTACCCCTAACCCTAACACTATCCTAGGGCTGATGCTAACCCTAACCCTAAATCTAACACTATCCTAGGGCTGAGGCTAACCCTAACCCTAACACTATCCTACGGCTGATGCTAACCCCAACCCTAACCCTAACACTATCCTAAGGCTGATGCTAACCCTAACACTATCCTAGGCCTGGTGCTAACCCTAACCCTAGCCCTAACACTATCCTAGGGCTGATGCTAACCCTAACCCTAACACTATCCTAGGCCTGATGCTAACCCTAACCCTAACCCTAACACTATCGTAGGGCTGATGCTAACCCTAACCCTAACCATAACACTATCCTAGAGCTGATGCTAACCCTAACCCTAACCCTAACCCTAACCCTAATACTATCCTAGGGCTGATGCTAACCCTAACCCTAACACTATCCTAGGCCTGATGCTAACCCTAACCCTAACCCTAACACTATCCTAGGGCTGATGCTAACCCTAACCCTAACACTATCCTAGGGCTGATGCTAACCACTAACCCTAACACTAACACTATCGTAGGGCTGATGCTAACCCTAACCCTAACCCTAACACTATAGTAGAGCTGATGCTAACCCTAACCCTTACCCTAACCCTAACCCTAATACTATCCTAGGGCTGATGCTAACCCTAACCCTAACGCTAACACTATCCTAGGGCTGATGCTAACCCTAACACTAACACTATCCTAGGGCTGATGCTAACCCAAACCCTAACCCTAACACTATCCTAGGGCTGATGCTAACCCTAACCCTAACCCTAACACTATCCTAGGGCTGATGCTAACCCTAACCCTAAACCTAACACTATCCTAGGGCTGATGCTAACCCTAACACTAACAATATCCTAGGCCTGATGATATCCATAACCCTAAACCTAACACTATCCTAGGGCTGATGCTAACCCTAACCCTAACCCTAACACTATCCTAGGGCTGATTCTACCCGTAACCCTAACAATATCCTAGGCCTGATGCTAACCCTAACCCTTACCCTAACACTATCCTAGGTCTGAAGCTAACCCTAACCCTAACACTATCCTAGGCCTGATGCTAACCCTAACCCTAACACTTACACTATCCTAGGGCTGATGCTAACCCTAACACTAACCCTAACACTATCCAAGGTCTGATGCTAACCCTAACCCTAACACTATCCTAGGCCTGATGCTAACCCTAACCCTAACGCTTACACTATCTTAGGGCTGATGCTAACCCTAACCCTAACCCTAACACTCTCCTATGGCTGATGCTAACCCTAACCCTAACACTATCCTAGGCCTGATGCGAACCCTAAACCTAACACTAGCCTAGGGCTGATGCTAACCCTAACCCTAACCCTAACACTATCCTAGGCCTGATGCTAACCCTATCCCTAACCCTAACACTCTCCTAGGGCTGAGGCTAACCCTAACATTAACACTATCCTAGGGCTGATGCTAACCCTAACCCTAACCCTAACACTATCCTAGGGCTGATGCTAACCCTAACCCTAACCCAAACACTATCCTAGAGCTGATGCTAACGCTAACCCTAACCCTAACCCTAACCCTAATACTATCCTAGGGCTGATGCTAACCCTAACCCTACCCCTAACACTATCCTAGGGCTGATGCTAACCCTAAAACTAACACTATCCTAGGGCTGATGCTAACCCTACCCCTAACCCTAACACTATCCTAGGGCTGATGCTAACCCTAACCCTAACTCTAACACTATCCTAGGGCTGAGGCTAACCCTAACCCTAACACTATCCTACGGCTGATGCTAACCCTAACCCTAACTCTAACACTATCCTAGGGCTGATGCTAACCCTAACCCTAACCCTAACACTATCCAAGTCTGATGCTAACCCTAGCCCTCACACTATCCTAGGCCTGATGATAACCCTAACCCTAAAGTTAACACTCTCCTAGGGCTGATGCTAACCCTAACCCTAACCCTAACACTATCCTAGAGCTGATGCTAACCCTAACCCTAGCAATATCCTAGGCCTGATGATAACCCTAATCCTAACCCTAACACTATCCTAGGGCTGATGCTAACCCTAACCCTAACACTATCCTAGGGCTGACGCTAACCCTAACCCTAACCCTAACACTATCCTAGGGCGGATGCTAACCCTAACCCTAACCCTAACACTATCCTAGGGCTGATGCTAACCCTAACACTAACACTATCCTTGGGCTGATGCTAACCCTAACCCTAACCCTAACACTATCCTAGGGCTGATGCTAACCCTAACACTAACACTATCCTTGGGCTGATGCTAACCCTAACCCTAACTCTAACACTATCTTAGGGCTGAGGTTAACCCTAACCTAAACACTAACCTACGGCTGATGCTAACCCTAACCCTAACCCTAACAATATCCTAAGGCTGATGCTAACCCTAACACTAACACTATCCTGGGCCTGGTGCTAACCCTAACCCTAACCCTAACACTATCCTAGGGCTGATGCTAACCCTAACCCTAATACTATCCTAGGGATGATGCTAACCATAACCCTAACCCTAACACTATCCTAGGGCTGATGCTAACCCTAACACTAACACTATCCTAGGGCTGATGCTAACCCTAACCCTAACCCTAGCACTATCCTAGGGCTGATGCTAACCCTAACACTAACAATATCCTAGGCCTGATGATATCCATAACCCTAAACCTAACACTATCCTAGGGCTCATGCTAACCCTAACCCTAACCCTAACACTATCCTAGGGGTGATTCTAATCGTAACCCTAACAATATCCTAGGCCTGATGCTAACCCTAACCCTTACCCTAACACTATCCTAGGCCTGATATCCTTAGGGCTGATGCTAACCCTAACCCTAACACTATCCTAGGCCTGATGCTAACCCTAACCCTAACACTTACGCTATCCTAGGGCTGATGCTAACCATAACACTAACCCTAACACTATCCTAGGTCTGATGCTAACCCTAACCAAAACACTATCCTAGGCCTGATGCTAACCCTAACCCTAACGCTTACACTATCCTAGGGCTGATGCTAACCCTAACCCTAACCCTAACACTATCCTAGGGCTGATGCTAACCCTAAAACTAACACTATCCTAGGGCTGATGCTAACCCTACCCCTAACCCTAACACTATCCTAGGGCTGATGCTAACCCTAACCCTAAATCTAACACTATCCTAGGGCTGAGGCTAACCCTAAAACTAACACTATCCTACGGCTGATGCTAACCCCAACCCTAACCCTAACACTATCCTAAGGCTGATGCTAACACTAACACTATCCTAGGCCTGGTGCTAACCCTAACCCTAACCCTAACACTATCCTAGGGCTGATGCTAACCCTAACCCTAACACTATCCTAGGCCTGATGCTAACCCTAACCCTAACCCTAACACTATCGTAGGGCTGATGCTACCCCTAACCCTAACCATAACACTATCCTAGAGCTGATGCTAACCCTAACCCTAACCCTAACCCTAACCCTAATACTATCCTAGGGCTGATGCTAACCCTAACCCTAACACTATCCTAGGCCTGATGCTAACCCTAACCCTAACCCTAAAACTATCCTAGGGCTGATGCTAACCCTAACCCTAACACTATCCTAGGGCTGATGCTAACCCTAACCCTAACCCTAACACTATCCTAGAGCTGATGCTAACCCTAACCCTTACCCTAACCCTAACCCTAATACTATCCTAGGGCTGATGCTAACCCTAACCCTAACGCTAACACTATCCTAGGGCTGATGCTAACCCTAACACTAACACTATCCTAGGGCTGATGCTAACCCAAACCCTAACCCTAACACTATCCTAGGGCTGATGCTAACACTAACCCTAACTCTAACACTATCCTAGGGCTGAGGCTAAACCTAACCCTAACACTATCCTACAGCTGATGCTAACCCTAACCCTAACCCTAACACTATCCTAAGGCTGATAATAACCCTAATACTAACACTATCCTAGGCCTGGTGCCTACCCTAACCCTAACCCTAACACTATTCTAGGGCTGATGCTAACCCTAACCCTAATAATATCCTAGGGCTGATGCTAACCATAACCCTAACCCTAACACTATCCTAGGGCTGATGCTAACCCTAACCCTAACCCTAAAACTATCCTGGGGCTGATGCTAACCCTAACCCTAAACCTAACACTATCCTAGGGCTGATGCTAACCCTAAAACTAACAATATCCTAGGCCTGATGATATCCATAACCCTAAACCTAACACTATCCTAGGGCTGATGCTAACCCTAACCCTAACCCTAACACTATCCTAGGGCTGATTATAACCGTAACCCTAACAATATCCTAGGCCTGATGCTAACCCTAACCCTTACCCTAACACTATCCTAGGTCTGAAGCTAACCCTAACCCTAACACTATCCTAGGCCTGATGCTAACCCTAACCCTAACACTTACACTATCCTAGGTCTGATGCTAACCCTAACCCTAACACTATCCTAGGCCTGATGCTAACCCTAACCCTAACGCTTACACTATCCTAGGGCTGATGCTAACCCTAACCCTAACCTTAACAGTCTCCTATGGCTGATGCTAACCCTAACCCTAACACTATCCTAGGCCTGATGCGAACCCTAACCCTAACACTAGCCTAGGGCTGATGCTAACCCTAACCCCAACCCTAACACTATCCTAGGCCTGATGCTAACCCTATCCCTAACCCTAACACTCTCCTAGGGCTGAGGCTAACCCTAACATTAACACTATCCTAGGGCTGATGCTAACCCTAACCCTAACCCTAACACTATCCTAGGGTTGATGCTAACCCTAACCCTAACACTATCCTAGGGCTGATTCTAACCATAACCCTAACCCTAACACTATCCTAGGGCTGATGCTAACCCTAACCCTAACACTATCCTAGGGCTGATGCTAACCCTAACCCTAACCCTAACACTATCCTAGGGCTGATGCGAACCCTAACCGTAACACTATCCTAGGGCTGATTCTAACCCTAACCCTAACCCTAACACTATCCTAGGGCTGATGCTAACCCTAACCCTAACACTATCCTAGGGCTGATGCTAACCCTATCCCTAACCCTAACACTATCCTAGGGCTGATGCTAACCCTAACCCTAACACTATCCTAGGGCTGATGCTAACCCTAACCCTAACCCTAACACTATCCTAGAGCTGATGCTAACGCTAACCCTAACCCTAACCCTAACCCTAATACTATCCTAGGGCTGATGCTAACCCTAACCCTACCCCTAACACTATCCTAGGGCTGATGCTAACCCTAAAACTAACACTATCCTAGGGCTGATGCTAACCCTACCCCTAACCCTAACACTATCCTAGGGCTGATGCTAACCCTAACCCTAACTCTAACACTATCCTAGGGCTGAGGCTAACCCTAACCCTAACACTATCCTACGGCTGATGCTAACCCTAACCCTAACTCTAACACTATCCTAGGGCTGATGCTAACCCTAATCCTAACCCTAACACTATCCAAGTCTGATGCTAACCCTAGCCCTCACACTATCCTAGGCCTGATGATAACCCTAACCCTAACGTTAACACTCTCCTAGGGCTGATGCTAACCCTAACCCTAACCCTAACACTATCCTAGAGCTGATGCTAACCCTAACCCTAGCACTATCCTAGGCCTGATGATAACCCTAACCCTAACCCTAACACTATCCTAGGGCTGATGCTAACCCTAACCCTAACACTATCCTAGGGCTGACGCTAACCCTAACCCTAACCCTAACACTATCCTAGGGCGGATGCTAACCCTAATCCTAACCCTAACACTATCCTAGGGCTGATGCTAACCCTAACACTAACACTATCCTTGGGCTGATGCTAACCCTAACCCTAACCCTAACACTATCCTAGGGCTGATGCTAACCCTAACCCTAACTCTAACACTATCTTAGGGCTGAGGTTAACCCTAACCTAAACACTAACCTACGGCTGATGCTAACCCTAACCCTAACCCTAACAATATCCTAAGGCTGATGCTAACCCTAACACTAACACTATCCTGGGCCTGGTGCTAACCCTAACCCTAACGCTAACACCATCCTAGGGCTGATGCTAACCCTAACCCTAATACTATCCTAGGGATGATGCTAACCATAACCCTAACCCTAACACTATCCTAGGGCTGATGCTAACCCTAACCCTAACCCTAACACTATCCTAGGGCTGATGCTAACCCTAACCCTAACACTATCCTAGGCCTGATGCTAACCCTAACCCTAACACTTACACTATCCTAGGGCTGATGCTAACCCTAACCCTAACCCTAACACTATCCTAGGGCTGATTCTAACCGTAACCCTAACACTATCCTAGGCCTGATGCTAACCCTAACCCTTACCCTAACACTATCCTAGGGCTGATGCTAAACCTAACCATAACACTAACACTATCCTAGGGCTGATGCTAACCCTATCCCTAACCCTAACACTATCCTAGGGTTGATGCTAACCCTAACCCTGACACTATCCTAGGGCAGATGCTAACCTTAACCCTAACCCTGACACTATCCTAGGGCTGATGCTAACCCTAACCCTAACACTATCCTAGGCCTGATGCTAACCCTAACCCTAACCCTAACACTATCGTAGGGCTGATGCTAACCCTAACCCTAACCCTAACCCTAACCCTAATACTATCCTAGGGCTGATGCTAACCCTAACCCTAACGCTAACACTATCCTAGGGCTGATGATAACCCTAACACTAACACTATACTAGGGCTGATGCTAACCCAAACCCTAACCCTAACACTATCCTAGGGCTGATGCTAACACTAACCCTAACTCTAACACTATCCTATTGCTGAGGCTAAACCTAACCCTAACACTATCCTACAGCTGATGCTAACCCTAACCCTAACCCTAACACTATCCTAAGGCTGATAATAACCCTAATACTAACACTATCCTAGGCCTGGTGCTAACCCTAACCCTAACCCTAACACTATCCTAGGGCTGATGCTAACCCTAACCCTAACCCTAACACTATCCTAGGCCTGATGCTAACCCTAACCCTAACCCTAACACTATCCTAGGGCTGATGCTAACCCTAACCCTAACACTATCCTAGGGCTGACGCTAACCCTAACCCTAACCCTAACACTATCCTAGGGCGGATGCTAACCCTAACCCTAACCCTAACACTATCCTAGGGCTGATGCTAACCCTAACACTAACACTATCCTTGGGCTGATGCTAACCCTAACCCTAACCCTAACACTATCCTAGGGCTGATGCTAACCCTAACACTAACACTATCCTTGGGCTGATGCTAACCCTAACCCTAACTCTAACACTATCTTAGGGCTGAGGTTAACCCTAACCTAAACACTAACCTACGGCTGATGCTAACCCTAACCCTAACCCTAACAATATCCTAAGGCTGATGCTAACCCTAACACTAACACTATCCTGGGCCTGGTGCTAACCCTAACCCTAACCCTAACACTATCCTAGGGCTGATGCTAACCCTAACCCTAATACTATCCTAGGGATGATGCTAACCATAACCCTAACCCTAACACTATCCTAGGGCTGATGCTAACCCTAACACTAACACTATCCTAGGGCTGATGCTAACCCTAACCCTAACCCTAGCACTATCCTAGGGCTGATGCTAACCCTAACACTAACAATATCCTAGGCCTGATGATATCCATAACCCTAAACCTAACACTATCCTAGGGCTCATGCTAACCCTAACCCTAACCCTAACACTATCCTAGGGGTGATTCTAATCGTAACCCTAACAATATCCTAGGCCTGATGCTAACCCTAACCCTTACCCTAACACATCCTAGGGCTGATGCTAACCCTAACCCTAACACTATCCTAGGCCTGATGCTAAACCCTAACCCTAACACTTACGCTATCCTAGGGCTGATGCTAACCATAACACTAACCCTAACACTATCCTAGGTCTGATGCTAACCCTAACCAAAACACTATCCTAGGCCTGATGCTAACCCTAACCCTAACGCTTACACTATCCTAGGGCTGATGCTAACCCTAACCCTAATCCTACACCTAACACTATCCTAGGGCTGATGCTAACCTAAAACTAACACTATCCTAGGGCTGATGCTAACCCTACCCCTAACCCCTAACACTATCCTAGGGCTGATGCTAACCCTAACCCTAAATCTAACACTATCCTAGGGCTGAGGCTAACCCTAACACTAACACTATCCTACGGCTGATGCTAACCCCCAACCCTAACCCTAACACTATCCTAAGGCTGATGCTAACACTAACACTATCCTAGGGCCTGGTGCTAACCCTAACCCTAACCCTAACACTATCCTAGGGCTGATGCTAACCCTAACCCTAACACTATCCTAGGCCTGATGCTAACCCTAACCCTAACCGTAACACTATCGTAGGGCTGATGCTAACCCTAACCCTAACCATAACACTATCCTAGAGCTGATGCTAACCCTAACCCTAACCCTAACCCTAACCCTAATACTATCCTAGGGCTGATGCTAACCCTAACCCTAACACTATCCTAGGCCTGATGCTAACCCTAACCCTAACCCTAACACTATCCTAGGGCTGATGCTAACCCTAACCCTAACACTATCCTAGGGCTGATGCTAACCCTTACCCTAACCCTAACACTATCCTAGAGCTGATGCTAACCCTAACCCTTACCCTAACCCTAACCCTAATACTATCCTAGGGCTGATGCTAACCCTAACCCTAACGCTAACACTATCCTAGGGCTGATGCTAACCCTAACACTAACACTATCCTAGGGCTGATGCTAACCCAAACCCTAACCCTAACACTATCCTAGGGCTGATGCTAACACTAACCCTAACTCTAACACTATCCTAGGGCTGAGGCTAAACCTAACCCTAACACTATCCTACAGCTGATGCTAACCCTAACCCTAACCCTAACACTATCCTAAGGCTGATAATAACCCTAATACTAACACTATCCTAGGCCTGGTGCCTACCCTAACACTAACCCTAACACTATTCTAGGGCTGATGCTAACCCTAACCCTAATAATATCCTAGGGCTGATGCTAACCATAACCCTAACCCTAACACTATCCTAGGGCTGATGCTAACCCTAACCCTAACCCTAAAACTATCCTGGGGCTGATGCTAACCCTAACCCTAAACCTAACACTATCCTAGGGCTGATGCTAACCCTAACACTAACAATATCCTAGGCCTGATGATATCCATAACCCTAAACCTAACACTATCCTAGGGCTGATGCTAACCCTAACCCTAACCCTAACACTATCCTAGGGCTGATTATAACCGTAACCCTAACAATATCCTAGGCCTGATGCTAACCCTAACCCTTACCCTAACACTATCCTAGGTCTGAAGCTAACCCTAACCCTAACACTATCCTAGGCCTGATGCTAACCCTAACCCTAACACTTACACTATCCTAGGTCTGATGCTAACCCTAACCCTAACACTATCTTAGGCCTGATGCTAACCCTAACCCTAACGCTTACACTATCCTAGGGCTGATGCTAACCCTAACCCTAACCTTAACAGTCTCCTATGGCTGATGCTAACCCTAACCCTAACACTATCCTAGGCCTGATGCGAACCCTAACCCTAACACTAGCCTAGGGCTGATGCTAACCCTAACCCTAACCCTAACACTATCCTAGGGCTGATGCGAACCCTAACCGTAACACTATCCTAGGGCTGATTCTAACCCTAACCCTAACCCTAACACTATCCTAGGGCTGATGCTAACCCTAACCCTAACACTATCCTAGGGCTGATGCTAACCCTATCCCTAACCCTAACACTATCCTAGGGCTGATGCTAACCCTAACCCTAACACTATCCTAGGGCTGATGCTAACCCTAACCCTAACCCTAACACTATCCTAGAGCTGATGCTAACGCTAACCCTAACCCTAACCCTAACCCTAATACTATCCTAGGGCTGATGCTAACCCTAACCCTACCCCTAACACTATCCTAGGGCTGATGCTAACCCTAAAACTAACACTATCCTAGGGCTGATGCTAACCCTACCCCTAACCCTAACACTATCCTAGGGCTGATGCTAACCCTAACCCTAACTCTAACACTATCCTAGGGCTGAGGCTAACCCTAACCCTAACACTATCCTACGGCTGATGCTAACCCTAACCCTAACTCTAACACTATCCTAGGGCTGATGCTAACCCTAATCCTAACCCTAACACTATCCAAGTCTGATGCTAACCCTAGCCCTCACACTATCCTAGGCCTGATGATAACCCTAACCCTAACGTTAACACTCTCCTAGGGCTGATGCTAACCCTAACCCTAACCCTAACACTATCCTAGAGCTGATGCTAACCCTAACCCTAGCACTATCCTAGGCCTGATGATAACCCTAACCCTAACCCTAACACTATCCTAGGGCTGATGCTAACCCTAACCCTAACACTATCCTAGGGCTGACGCTAACCCTAACCCTAACCCTAACACTATCCTAGGGCGGATGCTAACCCTAATCCTAACCCTAACACTATCCTAGGGCTGATGCTAACCCTAACACTAACACTATCCTTGGGCTGATGCTAACCCTAACCCTAACCCTAACACTATCCTAGGGCTGATGCTAACCCTAACCCTAACTCTAACACTATCTTAGGGCTGAGGTTAACCCTAACCTAAACACTAACCTACGGCTGATGCTAACCCTAACCCTAACCCTAACAATATCCTAAGGCTGATGCTAACCCTAACACTAACACTATCCTGGGCCTGGTGCTAACCCTAACCCTAACGCTAACACCATCCTAGGGCTGATGCTAACCCTAACCCTAATACTATCCTAGGGATGATGCTAACCATAACCCTAACCCTAACACTATCCTAGGGCTGATGCTAACCCTAACCCTAACCCTAACACTATCCTAGGGCTGATGCTAACCCTAACCCTAACACTATCCTAGGCCTGATGCTAACCCTAACCCTAACACTTACACTATCCTAGGGCTGATGCTAACCCTAACCCTAACCCTAACACTATCCTAGGGCGGATGCTAACCCTAACCCTAACCCTAACACTATCCTAGGGCTGATGCTAACCCTAACACTAACACTATCCTTGGGCTGATGCTAACCCTAACCCTAACCCTAACACTATCCTAGGGCTGATGCTAACCCTAACACTAACACTATCCTTGGGCTGATGCTAACCCTAACTCTAACTCTAACACTATCTTAGGGCTGAGGTTAACCCTAACCTAAACACTAACCTACGGCTGATGCTAACCCTAACCCTAACCCTAACAATATCCTAAGGCTGATGCTAACCCTAACACTAACACTATCCTGGGCCTGGTGCTAACCCTAACCCTAACCCTAACACTATCCTAGGGCTGATGCTAACCCTAACCCTAATACTATCCTAGGGATGATGCTAACCATAACCCTAACCCTAACACTATCCTAGGGCTGATGCTAACCCTAACCCTAACCCTAGCACTATCCTAGGGCTGATGCTAACCCTAACACTAAAAATATCCTAGGCCTGATGATATCCATAACCCTAAACCTAACACTATCCTAGGGCTCATGCTAACCCTAACCCTAACCCTAACACTATCCTAGGGGTGATTCTAATCGTAACCCTAACAATATCCTAGGCCTGATGCTAACCCTAACCCTTACCCTAACACTATCCTAGGGCTGATGCTAACCCTAACCCTAACACTATCCTAGGCCTGATGCTAACCCTAACCCTAACACTTACGCTATCCTAGGGCTGATGCTAACCATAACACTAACCCTAACACTATCCTAGGTCTGATGCTAACCCTAACCAAAACACTATCCTAGGCCTGATGCTAACCCTAACCCTAACGCTTACACTATCCTAGGGCTGATGCTAACCCTAACCCTAACCCTAACACTATCCTAGGGCTGATGCTAACCCTAAAACTAACACTATCCTAGGGCTGATGCTAACCCTACCCCTAACCCTAACACTATCCTAGGGCTGATGCTAACCCTAACCCTAAATCTAACACTATCCTAGGGCTGAGGCTAACCCTAACACTAACACTATCCTACGGCTGATGCTAACCCCAACCCTAACCCTAACACTATCCTAAGGCTGATGCTAACACTAACACTATCCTAGGCCTGGTGCTAACCCTAACCCTAACCCTAACACTATCCTAGGGCTGATGCTAACCCTAACCCTAACACTATCCTAGGCCTGATGCTAACCCTAACCCTAACCCTAACACTATCGTAGGGCTGATGCTAACCCTAACCCTAACCATAACACTATCCTAGAGCTGATGCTAACCCTAACCCTAACCCTAACCCTAACCCTAATACTATCCTAGGGCTGATGCTAACCCTAACCCTAACACTATCCTAGGCCTGATGCTAACCCTAACCCTAACCCTAACACTATCCTAGGGCTGATGCTAACCCTAACCCTAACACTATCCTAGGGCTGATGCTAACCCTAACCCTAACCCTAACACTATCCTAGAGCTGATGCTAACCCTAACCCTTACCCTAACCCTAACCCTAATACTATCCTAGGGCTGATGCTAACCCTAACCCTAACGCTAACACTATCCTAGGGCTGATGCTAACCCTAACACTAACACTATCCTAGGGCTGATGCTAACCCAAACCCTAACCCTAACACTATCCTAGGGCTGATGCTAACACTAACCCTAACTCTAACACTATCCTAGGGCTGAGGCTAAACCTAACCCTAACACTATCCTACAGCTGATGCTAACCCTAACCCTAACCCTAACACTATCCTAAGGCTGATAATAACCCTAATACTAACACTATCCTAGGCCTGGTGCCTACCCTAACCCTAACCCTAACACTATTCTAGGGCTGATGCTAACCCTAACCCTAATAATATCCTAGGGCTGATGCTAACCATAACCCTAACCCTAACACTATCCTAGGGCTGATGCTAACCCTAACCCTAACCCTAAAACTATCCTGGGGCTGATGCTAACCCTAACCCTAAACCTAACACTATCCTAGGGCTGATGCTAACCCTAACACTAACAATATCCTAGGCCTGATGATATCCATAACCCTAAACCTAACACTATCCTAGGGCTGATGCTAACCCTAACCCTAACCCTAACACTATCCTAGGGCTGATTATAACCGTAACCCTAACAATATCCTAGGCCTGATGCTAACCCTAACCCTTACCCTAACACTATCCTAGGTCTGAAGCTAACCCTAACCCTAACACTATCCTAGGCCTGATGCTAACCCTAACCCTAACACTTACACTATCCTAGGTCTGATGCTAACCCTAACCCTAACACTATCCTAGGCCTGATGCTAACCCTAACCCTAACGCTTACACTATCCTAGGGCTGATGCTAACCCTAACCCTAACCTTAACAGTCTCCTATGGCTGATGCTAACCCTAACCCTAACACTATCCTAGGCCTGATGCGAACCCTAACCCTAACACTAGCCTAGGGCTGATGCTAACCCTAACCCTAACCCTAACACTATCCTAGGCCTGATGCTAACCCTATCCCTAACCCTAACACTCTCCTAGGGCTGAGGCTAACCCTAACATTAACACTATCCTAGGGCTGATGCTAACCCTAACCCTAACCCTAACACTATCCTAGGGTTGATGCTAACCCTAACCCTAACACTATCCTAGGGCTGATTCTAACCATAACCCTAACCCTAACACTATCCTAGGGCTGATGCTAACCCTAACCCTAACACTATCCTAGGGCTGATGCTAACCCTAACCCTAACCCTAACACTATCCTAGGGCTGATGCGAACCCTAACCGTAACACTATCCTAGGGCTGATTCTAACCCTAACCCTAACCCTAACACTATCCTAGGGCTGATGCTAACCCTAACCCTAACACTATCCTAGGGCTGATGCTAACCCTATCCCTAACCCTAACACTATCCTAGGGCTGATGCTAACCCTAACCCTAACACTATCCTAGGGCTGATGCTAACCCTAACCCTAACCCTAACACTATCCTAGAGCTGATGCTAACGCTAACCCTAACCCTAACCCTAACCCTAATACTATCCTAGGGCTGATGCTAACCCTAACCCTACCCCTAACACTATCCTAGGGCTGATGCTAACCCTAAAACTAACACTATCCTAGGGCTGATGCTAACCCTACCCCTAACCCTAACACTATCCTAGGGCTGATGCTAACCCTAACCCTAACTCTAACACTATCCTAGGGCTGAGGCTAACCCTAACCCTAACACTATCCTACGGCTGATGCTAACCCTAACCCTAACTCTAACACTATCCTAGGGCTGATGCTAACCCTAATCCTAACCCTAACACTATCCAAGTCTGATGCTAACCCTAGCCCTCACACTATCCTAGGCCTGATGATAACCCTAACCCTAACGTTAACACTCTCCTAGGGCTGATGCTAACCCTAACCCTAACCCTAACACTATCCTAGAGCTGATGCTAACCCTAACCCTAGCACTATCCTAGGCCTGATGATAACCCTAACCCTAACCCTAACACTATCCTAGGGCTGATGCTAACCCTAACCCTAACACTTACACTATCCTAGGGCTGATGCTAACCCTAACACTAACCCTAACACTATCCTAGGTCTGATGCTAACCCTAACCCTAACACTATCCTAGGCCTGATGCTAACCCTAACCCTAACGCTTACACTATCGTAGGGCTGATGCTAACCCTAACCCTAACCCTAACACTCTCCTATGGCTGATGCTAACCCTAACCCTAACACTATCCTAGGCCTGATGCGAACCCTAACCCTAACACTATCCTAGGCCTGATGCTAACCCTAACCCTAACACTTACACTATCCTAGGGCTGATGCTAACCCTAACCCTAACCCTAACACTATCCTAGGGCTGATTCTAACCGTAACCCTAACACTATCCTAGGCCTGATGCTAACCCTAACCCTTACCCTAACACTATCCTAGGGCTGATGCTAAACCTAACCATAACACTAACACTATCCTAGGGCTGATGCTAACCCTATCCCTAACCCTAACACTATCCTAGGGTTGATGCTAACCCTAACCCTGACACTATCCTAGGGCAGATGCTAACCTTAACCCTAACCCTGACACTATCCTAGGGCTGATGCTAACCCTAACCCTAACACTATCCTAGGCCTGATGCTAACCCTAACCCTAACCCTAACACTATCGTAGGGCTGATGCTAACCCTAACCCTAACCCTAACCCTAACCCTAATACTATCCTAGGGCTGATGCTAACCCTAACCCTAACGCTAACACTATCCTAGGGCTGATGATAACCCTAACACTAACACTATACTAGGGCTGATGCTAACCCAAACCCTAACCCTAACACTATCCTAGGGCTGATGCTAACACTAACCCTAACTCTAACACTATCCTATTGCTGAGGCTAAACCTAACCCTAACACTATCCTACAGCTGATGCTAACCCTAACCCTAACCCTAACACTATCCTAAGGCTGATAATAACCCTAATACTAACACTATCCTAGGCCTGGTGCTAACCCTAACCCTAACCCTAACACTATCCTAGGGCTGATGCTAACCCTAACCCTAACCCTAACACTATCCTAGGGCTGATGCTAACCCTAACCCTAAACCTAACACTATCCTAGGGCTGATGCTAACCCTAACACTAACAATATCCTAGGCCTGATGATATCCATAACCCTAAACCTAACACTATCCTAGGGCTGATGCTAACCCTAACCCTAACCCTAACACTATCCTAGGGCTGATTCTAACCGTAACCCTAACAATATCCTAGGCCTGATGCTAACCCTAACCCTTACCCTAACACTATCCTAGGTCTGAAGCTAACCCTAACCCTAACACTATCCTAGGCCTGATGCTAACCCTAACCCTAACACTTACACTATCCTAGGGCTGATGCTAACCCTAACACTAACCCTAACACTATCCTAGGTCTGATGCTAACCCTAACCCTAACACTATCCTAGGCCTGATGCTAACCCTAACCCTAACGCTTACACTATCCTAGGGCTGATGCTAACCCTAACCCTAACCCTAACACTCTCCTATGGCTGATGCTAACCCTAACCCTAACACTATCCTAGGCCTGATGCGAACCCTAACCCTAACACTAGCCTAGGGCTGATGCTAACCCTAACCCTAACCCTAACACTATCCTAGGACTGATGCTAACCCTATCCCTAACCCTAACACTCTCCTAGGGCTGAGGCTAACCCTAACATTAACACTATCCTAGGGCTGATGCTAACCCTAACCCTAACCCTAACACTATCCTAGGGTTGATGCTAACCCTAACCCTAACACTATCCTAGGGCTGATGCTAACCCTAACCCTAACACTTACACTATCCTAGGGCTGATGCTAACCCTAACACTAACCCTAACACTATCCTAGGTCTGATGCTAACCCTAACCCTAACACTATCCTAGGCCTGATGCTAACCCTAACCCTAACGCTTACACTATCGTATGGCTGATGCTAACCCTAACCCTAACCCTAACACTCTCCTATGGCTGATGCTAACCCTAACCCTAACACTATCCTAGGCCTGATGCGAACCCTAACCCTAACACTAGCCTAGGGCTGATGCTAACCCTAACCCTAACCCTAACACTATCCTAGGCCTGATGCTAACCCTATCCCTAACCCTAACACTCTCCTAGGGCTGAGGCTAACCCTAACATTAACACTATCCTGGGGCTGATGCTAACCCTAACCCTAACCCTAACACTATCCTAGGGCTGATGCTAACCCTAACCTTAACCCTAACACTATCCTAGAGCTGATGCTAACGCTAACCATAACCCTAACCCTAACCCTAATACTATCCTAGGGCTGATGCTAACCCTAACCCTACCCCTAACACTATCCTAGGGCTGATGCTAACCCTAAAACTAACACTATCCTAGGGCTGATGCTAACCCTACCCCTAACCCTAACACTATCCTAGGGCTGATGCTAACCCTAACCCTAACTCTAACACTATCCTAGGGCTGAGGCTAACCCTAACCCTAACACTATCCTACGGCTGATGCTAACCCTAACCCTAACTCTAACACTATCCTAGGTCTGATGCTAACCCTAACCCTAACCCTAACACTATCCAAGTCTGATGCTAACCCTAGCCCTCACACTATCCTAGGCCTGATGATAACCCTAACCCTAACGTTAACACTCTCCTAGGGCTGATGCTAACCCTAACCCTAACCCTAACACTATCCTAGAGCTGATGCTAACCCTAACCCTAGCACTATCCTAGGCCTGATGATAACCCTAACCCTAACCCTAGCACTATCCTAGGGCTGATGCTAACCCTAACCCTAACACTATCCTAGGGCTGACGCTAACCCTAACCCTAACCCTAACACTATCCTAGGGTGGATGCTAACCCTAACCCTAACACTATCCTAGGGCTGATGCTAACCCTAACCCTAACCCTAACACTATCCTAGGGCTGATGCTAACCCTAACCCTAACACTATCCTAGGGCTGATGCTAACCCTAACCCTAACACTATCGTAGGGCTGATGCTAACCCTAACCCTAACCGTAACACTATCCTAGGGCTGATGCTAACCCTAACCCTAACCCTAACACTATCCTAGAGCTGATGCTAACGCTAACCCTAACCCTAACCCTAACCCTAATACTATCCTAGGGCTGATGCTAACCCTAATCCTACACCTAACACTATGCTAGGGCTGATGCTAACCCTAAAACTAACACTATCCTAGGGCTGATGCTAACCCTACCCCTAACCCTAACACTATCCTAGGGCTGATGCTAACCCTAACACTAAATCTAACACTATCCTAGGGCTGAGGCTAACCCTAACCCTAACACTATCCTACGGCTGATGCTAACCCCAACCCTAACCCTAACACTATCCTAAGGCTGATGCTAACCCTAACCCTAACACTATCCTAGGTCTGGTGCTAACCCTAACCCTAACCCTAACACTATCCTAGAGCTGATGCTAACCCTAACCCTAGCACTATCCTAGGCCTGATGATAACCCTAACCCTAACCCTAACACTATCCTAGGGCTGATGCTAACCCTAACGCTAAGCCTAACACTATCCTTGAACTGATGCTAACCCTAACCCTAACCCTAACACTATCCTAGGCCTCATGATAACCCTAACCCTAACCCTAACACTATCCTAGGGTTTATGGTAACCCTAACCCTAACACTATCCTAGGGCTGATGCTAACCCTAATCCTAACCCTAACACTATCCTAGGGCGGATGCTAACCCTAACCCTAACCCTAACACTATCCTAGGGCTGATGCTAACCCTAACACTAACACTATCCTAGGGCTGATGCTAACCCTAACCCTAACCCTAGCACTATCCTAGGGCTGATGCTAAACCTAACCCTAACTCTAACACTATCTTAGGGCTGAGGTTAACCCTAACCCAAACACTATCCTACGTCTGATGCTAACCCTAACCCTAACCCTAACACTATCCTAAGGCTGATGCTAACCCTAACACTAACACTATCCTGGGCCTGGTGCTAACCCTAACCCTAACCCTAACACTATCCTAGGGCTGATGCTAACCCTAACCCTAATACTATCCTAGGGCTGATGCTAACCCTAACCCTAACCCTAACACTATCCTAGGGCTGATGCTAACCCTAACCCTAACACTAACACTATCCTAGGGCTGATGCTAACCCTAACCCTAACACTATCCTAGGGCTGATGCTAACCCTAACCCTAACACTATCCTAGGGCTGATGCTAACCCTAACCCTAACCCTAACACTATCCTAGGGCGGATGCTAACCCTTACCCTAACCCTAACACTATCCTAGAGCTGATGCTAACCCTAACACTAACACTATCCTTGGGCTGATGCTAACCCTAACCCTAACACTTACACTATCCTAGGGCTGATGCTAACCATAACCCTAACCCTAACACTATCCTAGGGCTGATTCTAACCGTAACCCTAACACTATCCTAGGCCTGATGCTAACCCTAACCCTTACCCTAACACTATCCTAGGGCTGATGCTAAACCTAACCATAACACTAACACTACCCTAGGGCTGATGCTAACCCTATCCCTAACCCTAACACTATCCTAGGGTTGATGCTAACCCTAACCCTGACACTATCCTAGGGCTGATGCTAACCTTAACCCTAACCCTAACACTATCCTAGGGCTGATGCTAACCCTAACCCTAACACTATCCTAGGCCTGATGCTAACCCAAACCCTAACCCTAACACTATCGTAGGGCTGATGGTAACCCTAACCCTAACCCTAACACTATCCTAGAGCTGATGCTAACCCTAACCCTAAACCTAACCCTAACCCTAATACTATCCTAGGGCTGATGCTAACCCTAACCCTAACCCTAACACTATCCTAGGGCTGATTCTAACCGTAACCCTAACAATATCCTAGGCCTGATGCTAACCCTAACCCTTACCCTAACACTATCCTAGGTCTGAAGCTATCCCTAACCCTAACACTATCCTAGGCCTGATGCTAACCCTAACCCTAACACTTACACTATCCTAGGGCTGATGCTAACCCTAACACTAACCCTAACACTATCCTAGGTCTGATGCTAACCCTAACCCTAACACTATCGTAGGCCTGATGCTAACCCTAACCCTAACGCTTACACTATCCTAGGGCTGATGCTAACCCTAACCCTAACCCTAACACTCTCCTATGGCTGATGCTAACCCTAACCCTAACACTATCCTAGGCCTGATGCGAACCCTAACCCTAACACTAGCCTAGGGCTGATGCTAACCCTAACCCTAACCCTAACACTATCCTAGCCCTGATGCTAACCCTATCCCTAACCCTAACACTCTCCTAGGGCTGAGGCTAACCCTAACAATAACACTATCCTAGGGCTGATGCTAACCCTAACCCTAACCCTAACACTATCCTAGGGCTGATGCTAACCCTAACACTAACACTATCCTAGGGCTGATGCTAACCCTAACCCTAACCCTAGCACTATCCTAGGGCTGATGCTAAACCTAACCCTAACTCTAACACTATCTTAGGGCTGAGGTTAACCCTAACCCAAACACTATCCTACGGCTGATGCTAACCCTAACCCTAACCCTAACACTATCCTAAGGCTGATGCTAACCCTAACACTAACACTATCCTGGGCCTGGTGCTAACCCTAACCCTAACCCTAACACTATCCTAGGGCTGATGCTAACCCTAACCCTAATACTATCCTAGGGCTGATGCTAACCCTAACCCTAACCCTAACACTATCCTAGGGCTGATGCTAACCCTAACCCTAACCCTAACACTATCCTAGGGCTGATGCTAACCCTAACCCTAACACTATCCTAGGGCTGATGCTAACCCTAACCCTAACACTATCCTAGGGCTGATGCTAACCCTAACCCTAACCCTAACACTATCCTAGGGCTGATGCTAACCCTAACCCTAACCCTAACACTATCCTAGGGCTGATGTTAACCCTAACACTAACACTATCCTTGGGCTGATGCTAACCCTAACCCTAACACTTACAATATCCTAGGGCTGATGCTAACCCTAACCCTAACCCTAACACTATCCTAGGGCTGATTCTAACCGTAACCCTAACACTATCCTAGGCCTGATGCTAACCCTAACCCTTACCCTAACACTATCCTAGGGCTGATGCTAAACCTAACCATAACACTAACACTACCCTAGGGCTGATGCTAACCCTATCCCTAACCCTAACACTATCCTAGGGTTGATGCTAACCCTAACCCTGACACTATCCAAGGGCTGATGCTAACCTTAACCCTAACCCTAACACTATCCTAGGGCTGATGCTAACCCTAACCCTAACACTATCCTAGGCCTGATGCTAACCCTAACCCTAACCCTAACACTATCGTAGGGCTGATGCTAACCCTAACCCTAACCCTAACACTATCCTAGAGCTGATGCTAACCCTAACTCTAAACCTAACCCTAACCCTAATACTATCCTAGGGCTGATGCTAACCCTAACCCTAACCCTAACACTATCCTAGGGCTGATTCTATCCGTAACCCTAACAATATCCTAGGCCTGATGCTAACCCTAACCCTTACCCTAACACTATCCTAGGTCTGAAGCTATCCCTAACCCTAACACTATCCTAGGCCTGATGCTAACCCTAACCCTAACACTTACACTATCCTAGGGCTGATGCTAACCCTAACACTAACCCTAACACTATTCTAGGTCTGATGCTAACCCTAACCCTAACACTATCGTAGGCCTGATGCTAACCCTAACCCTAACGCTTACACTATCCTAGGGCTGATGCTAACCCTAACCCTAACCCTAACACTATCCTAGGGCTGATGCTAACACTAACCCTAACTCTAACACTATCCTAGGGCTGAGGCTAAACCTAACCCTAACACTATCCTACAGCTGATGCTAACCCTAACCCTAACCCTAACACTATCCTAAGGCTGATAATAACCCTAATACTAACACTATCCTAGGCCTGGTGCCTACCCTAACCCTAACCCTAACACTATTCTAGGGCTGATGCTAACCCTAACCCTAATAATATCCTAGGGCTGATGCTAACCATAACCCTAACCCTAACACTATCCTAGGGCTGATGCTAACCCTAACCCTAACCCTAAAACTATCCTGGGGCTGATGCTAACCCTAACCCTAAACCTAACACTATCCTAGGGCTGATGCTAACCCTAACACTAACAATATCCTAGGCCTGATGATATCCATAACCCTAAACCTAACACTATCCTAGGGCTGATGCTAACCCTAACCCTAACCCTAACACTATCCTAGGGCTGATTATAACCGTAACCCTAACAATATCCTAGGCCTGATGCTAACCCTAACCCTTACCCTAACACTATCCTAGGTCTGAAGCTAACCCTAACCCTAACACTATCCTAGGCCTGATGCTAACCCTAACCCTAACACTTACACTATCCTAGGTCTGATGCTAACCCTAACCCTAACACTATCCTAGGCCTGATGCTAACCCTAACCCTAACGCTTACACTATCCTAGGGCTGATGCTAACCCTAACCCTAACCTTAACAGTCTCCTATGGCTGATGCTAACCCTAACCCTAACACTATCCTAGGCCTGATGCGAACCCTAACCCTAACACTAGCCTAGGGCTGATGCTAACCCTAACCCTAACCCTAACACTATCCTAGGCCTGATGCTAACCCTATCCCTAACCCTAACACTCTCCTAGGGCTGAGGCTAACCCTAACATTAACACTATCCTAGGGCTGATGCTAACCCTAACCCTAACCCTAACACTATCCTAGGGTTGATGCTAACCCTAACCCTAACACTATCCTAGGGCTGATTCTAACCATAACCCTAACCCTAACACTATCCTAGGGCTGATGCTAACCCTAACCCTAACACTATCCTAGGGCTGATGCTAACCCTAACCCTAACCCTAACACTATCCTAGGGCTGATGCGAACCCTAACCGTAACACTATCCTAGGGCTGATTCTAACCCTAACCCTAACCCTAACACTATCCTAGGGCTGATGCTAACCCTAACCCTAACACTATCCTAGGGCTGATGCTAACCCTATCCCTAACCCTAACACTATCCTAGGGCTGATGCTAACCCTAACCCTAACACTATCCTAGGGCTGATGCTAAACCTAACCCTAACCCTAACACTATCCTAGAGCTGATGCTAACGCTAACCCTAACCCTAACCCTAACCCTAATACTATCCTAGGGCTGATGCTAACCCTAACCCTACCCCTAACACTATCCTAGGGCTGATGCTAACCCTAAAACTAACACTATCCTAGGGCTGATGCTAACCCTACCCCTAACCCTAACACTATCCTAGGGCTGATGCTAACCCTAACCCTAACTCTAACACTATCCTAGGGCTGAGGCTAACCCTAACCCTAACACTATCCTACGGCTGATGCTAACCCTAACCCTAACTCTAACACTATCCTAGGGCTGATGCTAACCCTAATCCTAACCCTAACACTATCCAAGTCTGATGCTAACCCTAGCCCTCACACTATCCTAGGCCTGATGATAACCCTAACCCTAACGTTAACACTCTCCTAGGGCTGATGCTAACCCTAACCCTAACCCTAACACTATCCTAGAGCTGATGCTAACCCTATCCCTAGCACTATCCTAGGCCTGATGATAACCCTAACCCTAACCCTAACACTATCCTAGGGCTGATGCTAACCCTAACCCTAACACTATCCTAGGGCTGACGCTAACCCTAACCCTAACCCTAACACTATCCTAGGGCGGATGCTAACCCTAATCCTAACCCTAACACTATCCTAGGGCTGATGCTAACCCTAACACTAACACTATCCTTGGGCTGATGCTAACCCTAACCCTAACCCTAACACTATCCTAGGGCTGATGCTAACCCTAACCCTAACTCTAACACTATCTTAGGGCTGAGGTTAACCCTAACCTAAACACTAACCTACGGCTGATGCTAACCCTAACCCTAACCCTAACAATATCCTAAGGCTGATGCTAACCCTAACACTAACACTATCCTGGGCCTGGTGCTAACCCTAACCCTAACGCTAACACCATCCTAGGGCTGATGCTAACCCTAACCCTAATACTATCCTAGGGATGATGCTAACCATAACCCTAACCCTAACACTATCCTAGGGCTGATGCTAACCCTAACCCTAACCCTAACACTATCCTAGGGCTGATGCTAACCCTAACCCTAACACTATCCTAGGCCTGATGCTAACCCTAACCCTAACACTTACACTATCCTAGGGCTGATGCTAACCCTAACCCTAACCCTAACACTATCCTAGGGCTGATTCTAACCGTAACCCTAACACTATCCTAGGCCTGATGCTAACCCTAACCCTTACCCTAACACTATCCTAGGGCTGATGCTAAACCTAACCATAACACTAACACTATCCTAGGGCTGATGCTAACCCTATCCCTAACCCTAACACTATCCTAGGGTTGATGCTAACCCTAACCCTGACACTATCCTAGGGCAGATGCTAACCTTAACCCTAACCCTGACACTATCCTAGGGCTGATGCTAACCCTAACCCTAACACTATCCTAGGCCTGATGCTAACCCTAACCCTAACCCTAACACTATCGTAGGGCTGATGCTAACCCTAACCCTAACCCTAACCCTAACCCTAATACTATCCTAGGGCTGATGCTAACCCTAACCCTAACGCTAACACTATCCTAGGGCTGATGATAACCCTAACACTAACACTATACTAGGGCTGATGCTAACCCAAACCCTAACCCTAACACTATCCTAGGGCTGATGCTAACACTAACCCTAACTCTAACACTATCCTATTGCTGAGGCTAAACCTAACCCTAACACTATCCTACAGCTGATGCTAACCCTAACCGTAACCCTAACACTATCCTAAGGCTGATAATAACCCTAATACTAACACTATCCTAGGCCTGGTGCTAACCCTAACCCTAACCCTAACACTATCCTAGGGCTGATGCTAACCCTAACCCTAACCCTAACACTATCCTAGGGCTGATGCTAACCCTAACCCTAAACCTAACACTATCCTAGGGCTGATGCTAACCCTAACACTAACAATATCCTAGGCCTGATGATATCCATAACCCTAAACCTAACACTATCCTAGGGCTGATGCTAACCCTAACCCTAACCCTAACACTATCCTAGGGCTGATTCTAACCGTAACCCTAACAATATCCTAGGCCTGATGCTAACCCTAACCCTTACCCTAACACTATCCTAGGTCTGAAGCTAACCCTAACCCTAACACTATCCTAGGCCTGATGCTAACCCTAACCCTAACACTTACACTATCCTAGGGCTGATGCTAACCCTAACACTAACCCTAACACTATCCTAGGTCTGATGCTAACCCTAACCCTAACACTATCCTAGGCCTGATGCTAACCCTAACCCTAACGCTTACACTATCCTAGGGCTGATGCTAACCCTAACCCTAACCCTAACACTCTCCTATGGCTGATGCTAACCCTAACCCTAACACTATCCTAGGTTTGATGCGAACCCTAACCCTAACACTAGCCTAGGGCTGATGCTAACCCTAACCCTAACCCTAACACTATCCTAGGCCTGATGCTAACCCTATCCCTAACCCTAACACTCTCCTAGGGCTGAGGCTAACCCTAACATTAACACTATCCTAGGGCTGATGCTAACCCTAACCCTAACCCTAACACTATCCTAGGGTTGATGCTAACCCTAACCCTAACACTATCCTAGGGCTGATGCTAACCCTAACCCTAACACTTACACTATCCTAGGGCTGATGCTAACCCTAACACTAACCCTAACACTATCCTAGGTCTGATGCTAACCCTAACCCTAACACTATCCTAGGCCTGATGCTAACCCTAACCCTAACGCTTACACTATCGTAGGGCTGATGCTAACCCTAACCCTAACCCTAACACTCTCCTATGGCTGATGCTAACCCTAACCCTAACACTATCCTAGGCCTGATGCGAACCCTAACCCTAACACTAGCCTAGGGCTGATGCTAACCCTAACCCTAACCCTAACACTATCCTAGGCCTGATGCTAACCCTATCCCTAACCCTAACACTCTCCTAGGGCTGAGGCTAACCCTAACATTAACACTATCCTGGGGCTGATGCTAACCCTAACCCTAACCCTAACACTATCCTAGGGCTGATGCTAACCCTAACCTTAACCCTAACACTATCCTAGAGCTGATGCTAACGCTAACCATAACCCTAACCCTAACCCTAATACTATCCTAGGGCTGATGCTAACCCTAACCCTACCCCTAACACTATCCTAGGGCTGATGCTAACCCTAAAACTAACACTATCCTAGGGCTGATGCTAACCCTACCCCTAACCCTAACACTATCCTAGGGCTGATGCTAACCCTAACCCTAACTCTAACACTATCCTAGGGCTGAGGCTAACCCTAACCCTAACACTATCCTACGGCTGATGCTAACCCTAACCCTAACTCTAACACTATCCTAGGGCTGATGCTAACCCTAACCCTAACCCTAACACTATCCAAGTCTGATGCTAACCCTAGCCCTCACACTATCCTAGGCCTGATGATAACCCTAACCCTAACGTTAACACTCTCCTAGGGCTGATGCTAACCCTAACCCTAACCCTAACACTATCCTAGAGCTGATGCTAACCCTAACCCTAGCACTATCCTAGGCCTGATGATAACCCTAACCCTAACCCTAACACTATCCTAGGGCTGATGCTAACCCTAACCCTAACACTATCCTAGGGCTGACGCTAACCCTAACCCTAACCCTAACACTATCCTAGGGTGGATGCTAACCCTAACCATAACACTATCCTAGGGCTGATGCTAACCCTAACCCTAACCCTAACACTATCCTAGGGCTGATGCTAACCCTAACCCTAACACTATCCTAGGGCTGATGCTAACCCTAACCCTAGCACTATCCTAGGCCTGATGATAACCCTAACCCTAACCCTAACACTATCCCAGGGCTGATGCTAACCCTAACGCTAAGCCTAACACTATCCTTGAACTGATGCTAACCCTAACCCTAACCCTAACACTATCCTAGGCCTCATGATAACCCTAACCCTAACCCTAACACTATCCTAGGGTTTATGGTAACCCTAACCCTAACACTATCCTAGGGCTGATGCTAACCCTAACCCTAACCCTAACACTATCCTAGGGCGGATGCTAACCCTAACCCTAACCCTAACACTATCCTAGGGCTGATGCTAACCCTAACACTAACACTATCCTAGGGCTGATGCTAACCCTAACCCTAACCCTAGCACTATCCTAGGGCTGATGCTAAACCTAACCCTAACTCTAACACTATCTTAGGGCTGAGGTTAACCCTAACCCAAGCACTATCCTACGTCTGATGCTAACCCTAACCCTAACCCTAACACTATCCTAAGGCTGATGCTAACCCTAACACTAACACTATCCTGGGCCTGGTGCTAACCCTAACCCTAACCCTAACACTATCCTAGGGCTGATGCTAACCCTAACCCTAATACTATCCTAGGGCTGATGCTAACCCTAACCCTAACCCTAACACTATCCTAGGGCTGATGCTAACCCTAACCCTAACCCTAACACTATCCTAGGGCTGATGCTAACCCTAACCCTAACACTATCCTAGGGCTGATGCTAACCCTAACCCTAACACTATCCTAGGGCTGATGCTAACCCTAACCCTAACCCTAACACTATCCTAGGGCGGATGCTAACCCTTACCCTAACCCTAACACTATCCTAGAGCTGATGCTAACCCTAACACTAACACTATCCTTGGGCTGATGCTAACCCTAACCCTAACACTTACACTATCCTAGGGCTGATGCTAACCATAACCCTAACCCTAACACTATCCTAGGGCTGATTCTAACCGTAACCCTAACACTATCCTAGGCCTGATGCTAACCCTAACCCTTACCCTAACACTATCCTAGGGCTGATGCTAAACCTAACCATAACACTAACACTACCCTAGGGCTGATGCTAACCCTATCCCTAACCCTAACACTATCCTAGGGTTGATGCTAACCCTAACCCTGACACTATCCTAGGGCTGATGCTAACCTTAACCCTAACCCTAACACTATCCTAGGGCTGATGCTAACCCTAACCCTAACACTATCCTAGGCCTGATGCTAACCCAAACCCTAACCCTAACACTATCGTAGGGCTGATGGTAACCCTAACCCTAACCCTAACACTATCCTAGAGCTGATGCTAACCCTAACCCTAAACCTAACCCTAACCCTAATACTATCCTAGGGCTGATGCTAACCCTAACCCTAACCCTAACACTATCCTAGGGCTGATTCTAACCGTAACCCTAACAATATCCTAGGCCTGATGCTAACCCTAACACTTACCCTAACACTATCCTAGGTCTGAAGCTATCCCTAACCCTAACACTATCCTAGGCCTGATGCTAACCCTAACCCTAACACTTACACTATCCTAGGGCTGATGCTAACCCTAACACTAACCCTAACACTATCCTAGGTCTGATGCTAACCCTAACCCTAACACTATCGTAGGCCTGATGCTAACCCTAACCCTAACGCTTAAACTATCCTAGGGCTGATGCTAACCCTAACCCTAACCATAACACTCTCCTATGGCTGATGCTAACCCTAACCCTAACACTATCCTAGGCCTGATGCGAACCCTAACCCTAACACTAGCCTAGGGCTGATGCTAACCCTAACCCTAACCCTAACAATATCCTAGCCCTGATGCTAACCCTATCCCTAACCCTAACACTCTCCTAGGGCTGAGGCTAACCCTAACAATAACACTATCCTAGGGCTGATGCTAACCCTAACCCTAACCCTAACACTATCCTAGGGCTGATGCTAACCCTAACACTAACACTATCCTAGGGCTGATGCTAACCCTAACCCTAACCCTAGCACTATCCTAGGGCTGATGCTAAACCTAACCCTAACTCTAACACTATCTTAGGGCTGAGGTTAACCCTAACCCAAACACTATCCTACGGCTGATGCTAACCCTAACCCTAACCCTAACACTATCCTAAGGCTGATGCTAACCCTAACACTAACACTATCCTGGGCCTGGTGCTAACCCTAACCCTAACCCTAACACTATCCTAGGGCTGATGCTAACCCTAACCCTAATACTATCCTAGGGCTGATGCTAACCCTAACCCTAACCCTAACACTATCCTAGGGCTAATGCTAACCCTAACCCTAACCCTAACACTATCCTAGGGCTGATGCTAACCCTAACCCTAACACTATCCTAGGGCTGATGCTAACCCTAACCCTAACACTATCCTAGGGCTGATGCTAACCCTAACCCTAACCCTAACACTATCCTAGGGCTGATGCTAACCCTAACCCTAACCCTAACACTATCCTAGGGCTGATGTTAACCCTAACACTAACACTATCCTTGGGCTGATGCTAACCCTAACCCTAACACTTACACTATCCTAGGGCTGATGCTAACCCTAACCCTAACCCTAACACTATCCTAGGGCTGATTCTAACCGTAACCCTAACACTATCCTAGGCCTGATGCTAACCCTAACCCTTACCCTAACACTATCCTAGGGCTGATGCTAAACCTAACCATAACACTAACACTACCCTAGGGCTGATGCTAACCCTATCCCTAACCCTAACACTATCCTAGGGTTGATGCTAACCCTAACCCTGACACTATCCTAGGGCTGATGCTAACCTTAACCCTAACCCTAACACTATCCTAGGGCTGATGCTAACCCTAACCCTAACACTATCCTAGGCCTGATGCTAACCCTAACCCTAACCCTAACACTATCGTAGGGCTGATGCTAACCCTAACCCTAACCCTAACACTATCCTAGAGCTGATGCTAACCCTAACTCTAAACCTAACCCTAACCCTAATACTATCCTAGGGCTGATGCTAACCCTAACCCTAACCCTAACACTATCCTAGGGCTGTTTCTATCCGTAACCCTAACAATATCCTAGGACTGATGCTAACCCTAACCCTTACCCTAACACTATCCTAGGTCTGAAGCTATCCCTAACCCTAACACTATCCTAGGCCTGATGCTAACCCTAACCCTAACACTTACACTATCCTAGGGCTGATGCTAACCCTAACACTAACCCTAACACTATTCTAGGTCTGATGCTAACCCTAACCCTAACACTATCGTAGGCCTGATGCTAACCCTAACCCTAACGCTTACACTATCCTAGGGCTGATGCTAACCCTAACCCTAACCCTAACACTCTCCTATGGCTGATGCTAACCCTAACCCTAACACTATCCTAGGCCTGATGCGAACCCTAACCCTAACACTAGCCTAGGGCTGATGCTAACCCTAACCCTAACCCTAACACTATCCTAGGCCTGATGCTAACCCTATCCCTAACCCTAACACTCTCCTAGGGCTGAGGCTAACCCTAACATTAACACTATCCTAGGGCTGATGCTAACCCTAACCCTAACCCTAACACTATCCTAGGGTTGATGCTAACCCTAACCCTAACACTATCCTAGGGCTGATGCTAACCCTAACCCTAACACTTACACTATCCTAGGGCTGATGCTAACCCTAACACTAACCCTAACACTATCCTAGGTCTGATGCTAACCCTAACCCTAACACTATCCTAGGCCTGATGCTAACCCTAACCCTAACGCTTACACTATCGTAGGGCTGATGCTAACCCTAACCCTAACCCTAACACTCTCCTATGGCTGATGCTAACCCTAACCCTAACACTATCCTAGGCCTGATGCGAACCCTAACCCTAACACTAGCCTAGGGCTGATGCTAACCCTAACCCTAACCCTAACACTATCCTAGGCCTGATGCTAACCCTATCCCTAACCCTAACTCTCCTAGGGCTGAGGCTAACCCTAACATTAACACTATCCTGGGGCTGATGCTAACCCTAACCCTAACCCTAACACTATCCTAGGGCTGATGCTAACCCTAACCCTAACCCTAACACTATCCTAGAGCTGATGCTAACGCTAACCCTAACCCTAACCCTAACCCTAATAATATCCTAGGGCTGATGCTAACCCTAACCCTACCCCTAACACTATCCTAGGGCTGATGCTAACCCTAAAACTAACACTATCCTAGGGCTGATGCTAACCCAACCCCTAACCCTAACACTATCCTAGGGCTGATGCTAACCCTAACCCTAACTCTAACACTATCCTAGGGCTGATGCTAACCCTAACCCTAACACTATCCTACGGCTGATGCTAACCCTAACCCTAACTCTAACACTATCCTAGGGCTGATGCTAACCCTAACCCTAACCCTAACACTATCCAAGTCTGATGCTAACCCTAGCCCTCACACTATCCTAGGCCTGATGATAACCCTAACCCTAACGTTAACACTCTCCTAGGGCTGATGCTAACCCTAACCCTAACCCTAACACTATCCTAGAGCTGATGCTAACCCTAACCCTAGCACTATCCTAGGCCTGATGATAACCCTAACCCTAACCCTAACACTATCCTAGGGCTGATGCTAACCCTAACCCTAACACTATCCTAGGGCTGACGCTAACCCTAACCCTAACCCTAACACTATCCTAGGGTGGATGATAACCCTAACCCTAACACTATCCTAGGGCTGATGCTAACCCTAACCCTAACCCTAACACTATCCTAGGGCTGATGCTAACCCTAACCCTAACACTATCCTAGGGCTGATGCTAACCCTAAACCTAACCCTTACACTATTCTAGGGCTGATGCGAACCCTAACCGTAACACTATCCTAGGGCTGATTGTAACCCTAACCCTAACCCTAACACTATCCTAGGGCTGATGCTAACCCTAACCATAACACTATCCTAGGGCTGATGCTAACCCTAACCCTAACCCTAACACTATCCTAGGGCTGATGCTAACCCTAACCCTAACACTATCGTAGGGCTGATGCTAACCCTAACCCTAACCGTAACACTATACTAGGGCTGATGCTAACCCTAACCCTAACCCTAACACTATCCTAGAGCTGATGCTAACGCTAACCCTAACCCTAACCCTAACCCTAATACTATCCTAGGGCTGATGCTAACCCTAATCCTACACCTAACACTATGCTAGGGCTGATGCTAACCCTAAAACTAACACTATCCTAGGGCTGATGCTAACCGTACCCCTAACCCTAACACTATCCTAGGGCTGATGCTAACCCTAACACTAAATCTAACACTATCCTAGGGCTGAGGCTAACCCTAACCCTAACACTATCCTACGGCTGATGCTAACCCCAACCCTAACCCTAACACTATCCTAAGGCTGATGCTAACCCTAACCCTAACACTATCCTAGGTCTGGTGCTAACCCTAACCCTAACCCTAACACTATCCTAGAGCTGATGCTAACCCTAACCCTAGCACTATCCTAGGCCTGATGATAACCCTAACCCTAACCCTAACACTATCCTAGGGCTGATGCTAACCCTAACGCTAAGCCTAACACTATCCTTGAACTGATGCTAACCCTAACCCTAACCCTAACACTATCCTAGGCCTCATGATAACCCTAACCCTAACCCTAACACTATCCTAGGGTTTATGGTAACCCTAACCCTAACACTATCCTAGGGCTGATGCTAACCCTAACCCTAACCCTAACACTATCCTAGGGCGGATGCTAACCCTAACCCTAACCCTAACATTATCCTAGGGCTGATGCTAACCCTAACACTAACACTATCCTAGGGCTGATGCTAACCCTAACCCTAACCCTAGCACTATCCTAGGGTTGATGCTAAACCTAACCCTAACTCTAACACTATCTTAGGGCTCAGGTTAACCCTAACCCAAACACTATCCTACGGCTGATGCTAACCCTAACCCTAACCCTAACACTATCCTAAGGCTGATGCTAACCCTAACACTAACACTATCCTGGGCCTGGTGCTAACCCTAACCCTAACCCTAACACTATCCTAGGGCTGATGCTAACCCTAACCCTAATACTATCCTAGGGCTGATGCTAACCCTAACCCTAACCCTAACACTATCCTAGGGCTGATGCTAACCCTAACCCTAACCCTAACACTATCCTAGGGCTGATGCTAACCCTAACCCTAACACTATCCTAGGGCTGATGCTAACCCTAACCCTAACACTATCCTAGGGCTGATGCTAACCCTAACCCTAACCCTAACACTATCCTAGGGCGGATGATAACCCTTACCCTAACCCTAACACTATCCTAGGGCTGATGCTAACCCTAACACTAACACTATCCTTGGGCTGATGCTAACCCTAACCCTAACACTTACACTATCCTAGGGCGGATGCTAACCCTAACCCTAACCCTAACACTATCCTAGGGCTGATTCTAACCGTAACCCTAACACTATCCTAGGCCTGATGCTAACCCTAACCCTTACCCTAACACTATCCTAGGGCTGATGCTAAACCTAACCATAACACTAACACTACCCTAGGGCTGATGCTAACCCTATCCCTAACCCTAACACTATCCTAGGGTTGATGCTAACCCTAACCCTGACACTATCCTAGGGCTGATGCTAACCTTAACCCTAACCCTAACACTCTCCTAGGGCTGATGCTAACCCTAACCCTAACACTATCCTGGGCCTGATGCTAACCCTAACCCTAACCCTAACACTATCCTAGGGTTGATGCTAACCCTAACCCTGACACTATCCTAGGGCTGATGCTAACCCTAACCCTAACGCTAACACTATCCTAGGGCTGATGCTAACCCTAACACTAACACTATCCTAGGGCTGATGCTAACCCAAACCCTAACCCTAACACTATCCTAGGGCTGATGCTAACACTAACCCTAACTCTAACACTATCCTAGGGCTGAGGCTAAACCTAACCCTAACACTATCCTACAGCTGATGCTAACCCTAACCCTAACCCTAACACTATCCTAAGGCTGATAATAACCCTAATACTAACACTCTCCTAGGCCTGGTGCTAACCCTAACCCTAACCCTAACACTATTCTAGGGCTGATGCTAACCCTAACCCTAATAATATCCTAGGGCTGATGCTAACCCTAACCCTAACCCTAACACTATCCTAGGGCTGATGCTAACCCTAACCCTAACCCTAACACTATCCTAGGGCTGATGCTAACCCTAACCCTAACCCTAACAATATCATAGGGCTGATGCTAACCCTAACACTAACAATATCCTAGCCCTGATGATATCCATAACCCTAAACCTAACACTATCCTAGGGCTGATGCAAACCCTAACCCTAACCCTAACACTATCCTAGGGCTGATTCTAACCGTAACCCTAACACTATCCTAGGCCTGATGCTAACCCTAACCCTTACCCTAACACTATCCTAGGGCTGATGCTAACCCTAACCCTAACACTATCCTAGGCCTGATGCTAACCCTAACCCTAACACTTACACTATCGTAGGGCTGATGCTAACCCTAACACTAAACCTAACACTATCCTAGGTCTGATGCTAACCCTAACCCTAACACTATCCTAGGCCTGATGCTAACCCTAACCCTAACACTTACACTATCCTAGGGCTGATGCTAACCCTAACCCTAACCCTAACACTATCCTAGGTCTGATGCTAACCCTAAACCTAACAGTATCCTAGGGCTGATGCTAACCCTAACCCTAACCCTAACACTATCCTAGGGCTGATGCTAACCCTAACCCTAACCCTAACACTCTCCTATGGCTGATGCTAACCCTAACCCTAACACTATCCTAGGCCTGATGCTAACCCTATCCCTAACCCTAACACTCTCCTAGGGCTGAGGCTAACCCTAACATTAACACTATCCTAGGGCTGATGCTAACCCTAACCCTAACCCTAACACTATCCTAGGGTTGATGCTAACCCTAACCCTAACACTATCCCAGGGCTGATGCTAACCCTAACCCTAACCCTAACACTATCCTAGGGCTGATGCTAACCCTAACCCTAACACTATCCTAGGGTTGATGCTAACCCTAACCCTAACCCTAACACTATCCTAGGGCTGATGCTAACCCTAACCCTTACACTATCCTAGGGCTGATTCTAACCCTAACCCTAACCCTAACACTATCCTAGGGCTGATGCTAACCCTAACCCTAACACTATCCTAGGGCTGATGCTAACCCTAACCATAACCCTATCACTATCCTAGGGCTGATGCTAACCCTAACCCTAACACTATCCTAGGGCTGATGCTAACCCTAACCCTAACATTAACACTATCCTAGGGCTGATGCTAACCCTAACCCTAACACTAACACTATCCTAGGGCTGATGCTAACCCTAACCCTAACCCTAACACTATCCTAGGGCTGATGCTAACCCTAACCCTTACACTATCCTAGGGCTGATTCTAACCCTAACCCTAACCCTAACACTATCCTAGGGCTGATGCTAACCCTAACCCTAACACTATCCTAGGGCTGATGCTAACCCTAACCATAACCCTATCACTATCCTAGGGCTGATGCTAACCCTAACCCTAACACTATCCTAGGGCTGATGCTAACCCTAATCCTAACCCTAACACTATCCTAGAGCTGATGCTAACGCTAACCCTAACCCTAACCCTAACCCTAATACTATCCTAGGGCTGATGCTAACCCTAACCCTACCCTTAACACTATCCTAGGGCTGATGCTAACCCTAAAACTAACACTATCCTAGGGCTGATGCTAACCCTACCCCTAACCCTAACACTATCCCAGGGCTGATGATAACCCTAACCCTAACTCTAACACTATCCTAGGGCTGAGGCTAACCCTAACCCTAACACTATCCTACGGCTGATGCTAACCCTAACCCTAACTCTAACACTATCCTAGGGCTGATGCTAACCCTAACCCTAACCCTAACACTATCCAAGTCTGATGCTAACCCTAGCCCTCACACTATCCTAGGCCTGATGATAACCCTAACCCTAACCTTAACCCTATCCTAGGGCTGATGCTAACCCTAACCCTACACCTAACACTATCCTAGGGCTGATGCTAACCCTAAAATTAACACTATCCTAGGGCTGATGCTAACCCTAACCCTACACCTAACACTATCCTAGGGCTGATGCTAACCCTAAAACTAACACTATCCTAGGGCTGATGCTAACCCTACCCCTAACCCTAACACTATCCTAGGGCTGATGCTAACCCTAACCCTAAATCTAACACTATCCTAGGGCTGAGGCTAACCCTAACCCTAACACTATCCTACGGCTGATGCTAACCCCAACCCTAACCCTAACACTATTCTAAGGCTGATGCTAACCCTAACACTAACACTATCCTAGCTCTGGTGCTAACCCTAACCCTAACCCTAACACTATCCTAGAGCTGATGCTAACCCTAACCCTAGCACTATCCTAGGCCTGATGATAACCCTAACCCTAACCCTAACACTATCCTAGGGCTGATGCTAACCCTAACCCTAACACTATCCTAGGGCTGATGCTAACCCTAACCCTAACCCTAACACTATCCTAGGGATGAGGCTAACCCTAATGCTAAGCCTAACACTATCCTTGAACTGATGCTAACCCTAACCCTAACCCTAACACTATCCTAGGCCTGATGATAACCCTAATCCTAACCCTAACACTATCCTAGGGTTTATGTTAACCCTAACCCTAACACTATCCTAGGGCTGATGCTAACCGTAACCCTAACCCTAACACTATCCTAGAGCTGATGCTAACGTTAACCCTAACCCTAACCCTAACCCTAACACTATCCTAGAGCTGATGCTAACGTTAACCCTAACCCTAACCCTAACCCTAACACTATCCTAGGGCTGATGCTAACCCTAAAACTAACACTATCCTAGGGCTGATGCTAACCCTACCCCTGACCCTAACACTATCCTAGGGCTGATGCTAACCCTAACACTAACTCTAACACTATCCTAGGGCTGAGGCTAACCCTAACCCTAACACTATCCTACGGCTGATGCTAACCCTAACCCTAACTCTAACACTATCCTAGGGCTGATGCTAACCCTAACCCTAACCCTAATACTATCCAAGTCTGATGCTAACCCTAGCCCTCACACTATCCTAAGCCTGATGATAACCCTAACCCTAACCTTAACACTATCCTAGGGCTGATGCTCACCCTAACCCTACATCTAACACTATCCTAGGGCTGATGCTAACCCTAAAACTAACACTATCCTAGGGCTGATGCTAACCCTAACCCTACACCTAACACTATCCTAGGGCTGATGCTAACCCTACACCTAACACTATCCTAGGGCTTATGCTAACCCTAACCCTAACACTATCCTAGGGCTGATGCTAACCCTAACCCTAACCCTAACACTATCCTAGGGCTGATGCTAACCCTAACGCTAAGCCTAACACTATCCTTGAACTGATGCTAACCCTAACCCTAACCCTAACACTATCCTAGGCCTGATGATAACCCTAATCCTAACCCTAACACTATCCTAGGGTTTATGTTAACCCTAACCCTAACACTATCCTAGGGCTGATGCTAACCCTAACAATAACCCTAACACTATCCTAGGGCGGATGCTAACCCTAACCCTAACCCTAACACTATCCTAGGGCTGATGCTAACCCTAACACTAACACTATCCTAGGGCTGATGCTAACCCTAACTCTAACCCTAACACTCTCCTAGGGCTGATGCTAACCCTAAACCTAACACTATCCTAGGCCTGATGCTAACCCTAACCCTAACACTATCCTAGGGCTGATGCTAACCCTAACCCTAACCCTAACACTATCCTAGGCCTGATGCTAACCCTATCCCTAACCCTAACACTATCCTAGGGCTGAGGCTAACCCTAACCCTAACACTATCCTACGGCTGATGCTAACCCCAACCCTAACCCTAACACTATCCTAAGGCTGATGCTAACACTAACACTAACACTATCCAAGGCCTGGTGCTAACCCTAACCCTAACCCTAACACTATCCTAGGGCTGATGCTAACCGTAACCCTAACACTATCCTAGGCCTGATGCTAACCCTAACCCTAACCCTAACACTATCCTAGGGATGATGCTAACCCTAAACCTAACACTATCCTAGGGCTGATGCTAACCCTAACCCTAACCCTAACACTATCCTAGGGCTGATGCTAACCCTAACCCTAACCCTAACACTATCCAAGTCTGATGCTAACCCTAGCCCTCACACTATCCTAGGCCTGATGATAACCCTAACCCTAACCCTAACACTATCCTAGGGCTGATGCTAACCCTAACCCTAACACTATCCTAGGGCTGATGCTAACCCTAACCCTAACCCTAACACTATCCTAGGCCTGATGATAACCCTAACCCTAACCCTAACACTATCCTAGGGTTTATGTTAACCCTAACCCTAACACTATCCTAGGGCTGATGCTAACCCTAACCCTAACCCTAACACTATCCTAGGGCGGATGCTAACCCTAACCCTAACCCTAACACTATCCTAGGGCTGATGCTAACCCTAACACTAACACTATCCTAGGGCTGATGCTAACCCTAACCCTAACCCTAACACTATCCTAGGGTTGATGCTAACCCTAAACCTAACACTATCCTAGGGCTGATGCTAACCCTAACCCTAACACTATCCTAGGGCTGATGCTAACCCTAACCCTAACCCTAACACTATCCTAGGTCTGATGCTAACCCTAAGCCTAACACTATCCTAGGGCTGATGCTAACCCTAACCCTAACATTAACACTATCCTAGGGCTGATGTTAACCCTAACCCTAACACTATCCTAGGGCTGATGCTAACCCTAACTCTAACCCTAACACTCTCCTAGGGCTGATGCTAACCCTAACCCTAACACTATCCTAGGGCTGATGATAACCCTAACCCTAACCCTAACACTATCCTAGGCCTGATGCTAACCCTATCCCTAACCCTAACACTCTCCTAGGGCTGAGGCTAACCCTAACCCTAACACTATCCTAGGGCTGATGCTAACCCTAACCCTAACCCTAACACTATCCTAGGGTTGATGCTAACCCTAACCCTAACACTATCCTAGGGCTGATGCTAACCCTAACCCTAACCCTAACACTATCCTAGGGCTGATGCTAACCCTAACCCTAACACTATCCTAGGGCTGATGCTATCCCTAACCCTAACCCTAACACTATCCTAGGGCTGATGCTAACCCTAACCCTAACACTATCCTAGGGCTGATGCTAACCCTAACCCTAACCCTAACACTATCCTAGGGCTGATCCTAACCGTAACTCTAACACTATCCTAGGGCTGATGCTAACCCTAACCCTAACCCTAACACTATCCTAGGGCTCATGCTAACCCTAACCCTAACACTATCCTAGGGCTGATGCTAACCCTTACCCTAACCCTAACACTATCCTAGGGCTGATGCTAACCCTAACCCTAACCCTAACACTATCCTAGAGCTGATGCTAACGCTAACCCTAACCCTAACCCTAACCCTAACCCTAATACTATCCTAGGGCTGATGCTAACCCTAACCCTAACCCTAACACTATCCTAGGGCTGATGCTAACCCTAACCCTAACACTATCCTAGGGCTGATGCTAACCCTAAACCTAACCCTTACACTATCCTAGGGCTGATGCGAACCCTAACCGTAACACTATCCTAGGGCTGATTGTAACCCTAACCCTAACCCTAACACTATCCTAGGGCTGATGCTAACCCTAACCATAACACTATCCTAGGGCTGATGCTAACCCTAACCCTAACCCTAACACTATCCTAGGTCTGATGCTAACCCTAACCCTAACACTATCGTAGGGCTGATGCTAACCCTAACCCTAACCGTAACACTATACTAGGGCTGATGCTAACCCTAACCCTAACCCTAACACTATCCTAGAGCTGATGCTAACGCTAACCCTAACCCTAACCCTAACCCTAATACTATCCTAGGGCTGATGCTAACCCTAATCCTACACCTAACACTATGCTAGGGCTGATGCTAACCCTAAAACTAACACTATCCTAGGGCTGATGCTAACCGTACCCCTAACCCTAACACTATCCTAGGGCTGATGCTAACCCTAACACTAAATCTAACACTATCCTAGGGCTGAGGCTAACCCTAACCCTAACACTATCCTACGGCTGATGCTAACCCCAACCCTAACCCTAACACTATCCTAAGGCTGATGCTAACCCTAACCCTAACACTATCCTAGGTCTGGTGCTAACCCTAACCCTAACCCTAACACTATCCTAGAGCTGATGCTAACCCTAACCCTAGCACTATCCTAGGCCTGATGATAACCCTAACCCTAACCCTAACACTATCCTAGGGCTGATGCTAACCCTAACGCTAAGCCTAACACTATCCTTGAACTGATGCTAACCCTAACCCTAACCCTAACACTATCCTAGGCCTCATGATAACCCTAACCCTAACCCTAACACTATCCTAGGGTTTATGGTAACCCTAACCCTAACACTATCCTAGGGCTGATGCTAACCCTAACCCTAACCCTAACACTATCCTAGGGCGGATGCGAACCCTAACCCTAACCCTAACATTATCCTAGGGCTGATGCTAACCCTAACACTAACACTATCCTAGGGCTGATGCTAACCCTAACCCTAACCCTAGCACTATCCTAGGGTTGATGCTAAACCTAACCCTAACTCTAACACTATCTTAGGGCTCAGGTTAACCCTAACCCAAACACTATCCTACGGCTGATGCTAACCCTAACCCTAACCCTAACACTATCCTAAGGCTGATGCTAACCCTAACACTAACACTATCCTGGGCCTGGTGCTAACCCTAACCCTAACCCTAACACTATCCTAGGGCTGATGCTAACCCTAACCCTAATACTATCCTAGGGCTGATGCTAACCCTAACCCTAACCCTAACACTATCCTAGGGCTGATGCTAACCCTAACCCTAACCCTAACACTATCCTAGGGCTGATGCTAACCCTAACCCTAACACTATCCTAGGGCTGATGCTAACCCTAACCCTAACACTATCCTAGGGCTGATGCTAACCCTAACCCTAACCCTAACACTATCCTAGGGCGGATGATAACCCTTACCCTAACCCTAACACTATCCTAGGGCTGATGCTAACCCTAACACTAACACTATCCTTGGGCTGATGCTAACCCTAACCCTAACACTTACACTATCCTAGGGCTGATGCTAACCCTAACCCTAACCCTAACACTATCCTAGGGCTGATTCTAACCGTAACCCTAACACTATCCTAGGCCTGATGCTAACCCTAACCCTTACCCTAACACTATCCTAGGGCTGATGCTAAACCTAACCATAACACTAACACTACCCTAGGGCTGATGCTAACCCTATCCCTAACCCTAACACTATCCTAGGGTTGATGCTAACCCTAACCCTGACACTATCCTAGGGCTGATGCTAACCTTAACCCTAACCCTAACACTCTCCTAGGGCTGATGCTAACCCTAACCCTAACACTATCCTGGGCCTGATGCTAACCCTAACCCTAACCCTAACACTATCCTAGGGTTGATGCTAACCCTAACCCTGACACTATCCTAGGGCTGATGCTAACCCTAACCCTAACGCTAACACTATCCTAGGGCTGATGCTAACCCTAACACTAACACTATCCTAGGGCTGATGCTAACCCAAACCCTAACCCTAACACTATCCTAGGGCTGATGCTAACACTAACCCTAACTCTAACACTATCCTAGGGCTGAGGCTAAACCTAACCCTAACACTATCCTACAGCTGATGCTAACCCTAACCCTAACCCTAACACTATCCTAAGGCTGATAATAACCCTAATACTAACACTCTCCTAGGCCTGGTGCTAACCCTAACCCTAACCCTAACACTATTCTAGGGCTGATGCTAACCCTAACCCTAATAATATCCTAGGGCTGATGCTAACCCTAACCCTAACCCTAACACTATCCTAGGGCTGATGCTAACCCTAACCCTAACCCTAACACTATCCTAGGGCTGATGCTAACCCTAACCCTAACCCTAACAATATCATAGGGCTGATGCTAACCCTAACACTAACAATATCCTAGCCCTGATGATATCCATAACCCTAAACCTAACACTATCCTAGGGCTGATGCAAACCCTAACCCTAACCCTAACACTATCCTAGGGCTGATTCTAACCGTAACCCTAACACTATCCTAGGCCTGATGCTAACCCTAACCCTTACCCTAACACTATCCTAGGGCTGATGCTAACCCTAACCCTAACACTATCCTAGGCCTGATGCTAACCCTAACCCTAACACTTACACTATCGTAGGGCTGATGCTAACCCTAACACTAAACCTAACACTATCCTAGGTCTGATGCTAACCCTAACCCTAACACTATCCTAGGCCTGATGCTAACCCTAACCCTAACACTTACACTATCCTAGGGCTGATGCTAACCCTAACCCTAACCCTAACACTATCCTAGGTCTGATGCTAACCCTAAACCTAACAGTATCCTAGGGCTGATGCTAACCCTAACCCTAACCCTAACACTATCCTAGGGCTGATGCTAACCCTAACCCTAACACTATCCTAGGGCTGATGCTAACCCTAACCCTAACACTATCCTAGGGCTGATGCTAACCCTAACCCTAACCCTAACACTATCCTAGGGCGGATGATAACCCTTACCCTAACCCTAACACTATCCTAGGGCTGATGCTAACCCTAACACTAACACTATCCTTGGGCTGATGCTAACCCTAACCCTAACACTTACACTATCCTAGGGCTGATGCTAACCCTAACCCTAACCCTAACACTATCCTAGGGCTGATTCTAACCGTAACCCTAACACTATCCTAGGCCTGATGCTAACCCTAACCCTTACCCTAACACTATCCTAGGGCTGATGCTAAACCTAACCATAACACTAACACTACCCTAGGGCTGATGATAACCCTATCCCTAACCCTAACACTATCCTAGGCTTGATGCTAACCCTAACCCTGACACTATCCTAGGGCTGATGCTAACCTTAACCCTAACCCTAACACTCTCCTAGGGCTGATGCTAACCCTAACCCTAACACTATCCTGGGCCTGATGCTAACCCTAACCCTAACCCTAACACTATCCTAGGGTTGATGCTAACCCTAACCCTGACACTATCCTAGGGCTGATGCTAACCCTAACCCTAACGCTAACACTATCCTAGGGCTGATGCTAACCCTAACACTAACACTATCCTAGGGCTGATGCTAACCCAAACCCTAACCCTAACACTATCCTAGGGCTGATGCTAACACTAACCCTAACTCTAACACTATCCTAGGGCTGAGGCTAAACCTAACCCTAACACTATCCTACAGCTGATGCTAACCCTAACCCTAACCCTAACACTATCCTAAGGCTGATAATAACCCTAATACTAACACTCTCCTAGGCCTGGTGCTAACCCTAACCCTAACCCTAACACTATTCTAGGGCTGATGCTAACCCTAACCCTAATAATATCCTAGGGCTGATGCTAACCCTAACCCTAACCCTAACACTATCCTAGGGCTGATGCTAACCCTAACCCTAACCCTAACACTATCCTAGGGCTGATGCTAACCCTAACCCTAACCCTAACAATATCATAGGGCTGATGCTAACCCTAACACTAACAATATCCTAGCCCTGATGATATCCATAACCCTAAACCTAACACTATCCTAGGGTTGATGCAAACCCTAACCCTAACCCTAACACTATCCTAGGGCTGATTCTAACCGTAACCCTAACACTATCCTAGGCCTGATGCTAACCCTAACCCTTACCCTAACACTATCCTAGGGCTGATGCTAACCCTAACCCTAACACTATCCTAGGCCTGATGCTAACCCTAACCCTAACACTTACACTATCGTAGGGCTGATGCTAACCCTAACACTAAACCTAACACTATCCTAGGTCTGATGCTAACCCTAACCCTAACACTATCCTAGGCCTGATGCTAATCCTAACCCTAACACTTACACTATCCTAGGGCTGATGCTAACCCTAACCCTAACCCTAACACTATCCTAGGTCTGATGCTAACCCTAAACCTAACAGTATCCTAGGGCTGATGCTAACCCTAACCCTAACCCTAACACTATCCTAGGGCTGATGCTAACCCTAACCCTAACCCTAACACTCTCCTATGGCTGATGCTAACCCTAACCCTAATACTATCCTAGGCCTGATGCTAAAGCTATCCCTAACCCTAACACTCTCCTAGGGCTGAGGCTAACCCTAACATTAACACTATCCTAGGGCTGATGCTAACCCTAACCCTAACCCTAACACTATCCTAGGGTTGATGCTAACCCTAACCCTAACACTATCCCAGGGCTGATGCTAACCCTAACCCTAACCCTAACACTATCCTAGGGCTGATGCTAACCCTAACCCTAACACTATCCTGGGCCTGATGCTAACCCTAACCCTAACCCTAACACTATCCTAGGGTTGATGCTAACCCTAACCCTGACACTATCCTAGGGCTGATGCTAACCCTAACCCTAACGCTAACACTATCCTAGGGCTGATGCTAACCCTAACACTAACACTATCCTAGGGCTGATGCTAACCCAAACCCTAACCCTAACACTATCCTAGGGCTGATGCTAACACTAACCCTAACTCTAACACTATCCTAGGGCTGAGGCTAAACCTAACCCTAACACTATCCTACAGCTGATGCTAACCCTAACCCTAACCCTAACACTATCCTAAGGCTGATAATAACCCTAATACTAACACTCTCCTAGGCCTGGTGCTAACCCTAACCCTAACCCTAACACTATTCTAGGGCTGATGCTAACCCTAACCCTAATAATATCCTAGGGCTGATGCTAACCCTAACCCTAACCCTAACACTATCCTAGGGCTGATGCTAACCCTAACCCTAACCCTAACACTATCCTAGGGCTGATGCTAACCCTAACCCTAACCCTAACAATATCATAGGGCTGATGCTAACCCTAACACTAACAATATCCTAGCCCTGATGATATCCATAACCCTAAACCTAACACTATCCTAGGGCTGATGCAAACCCTAACCCTAACCCTAACACTATCCTAGGGCTGATTCTAACCGTAACCCTAACACTATCCTAGGCCTGATGCTAACCCTAACCCTTACCCTAACACTATCCTAGGGCTGATGCTAACCCTAACCCTAACACTATCCTAGGCCTGATGCTAACCCTAACCCTAACACTTACACTATCATAGGGCTGATGCTAACCCTAACACTAAACCTAACACTATCCTAGGGCTGATGCTAACCCTAACCCTAACACTATCCTAGGCCTGATGCTAACCCTAACCCTAACACTTACACTATCCTAGGGCTGATGCTAACCCTAACCCTAACCCTAACACTATCCTAGGTCTGATGCTAACCCTAAACCTAACAGTATCCTAGGGCTGATGCTAACCCTAACCCTAACCCTAACACTATCCTAGGGCTGATGCTAACCCTAACCCTAACACTATCCTAGGGCTGATGCTAACCCTAACCCTAACACTATCCTAGGGCTGATGCTAACCCTAACCCTAACCCTAACACTATCCTAGGGCGGATGATAACCCTTACCCTAACCCTAACACTATCCTAGGGCTGATGCTAACCCTAACACTAACACTATCCTTGGGCTGATGCTAACCCTAACCCTAACACTTACACTATCCTAGGGCTGATGCTAACCCTAACCCTAACCCTAACACTATCCTAGGGCTGATTCTAACCGTAACCCTAACACTATCCTAGGCCTGATGCTAACCCTAACCCTTACCCTAACACTATCCTAGGGCTGATGCTAAACCTAACCATAACACTAACACTACCCTAGGGCTGATGCTAACCCTATCCCTAACCCTAACACTATCCTAGGGTTGATGCTAACCCTAACCCTGACACTATCCTAGGGCTGATGCTAACCTTAACCCTAACCCTAACACTCTCCTAGGGCTGATGCTAACCCTAACCCTAACACTATCCTGGGCCTGATGCTAACCCTAACCCTAACCCTAACACTATCCTAGGGTTGATGCTAACCCTAACCCTGACACTATCCTAGGGCTGATGCTAACCCTAACCCTAACGCTAACACTATCCTAGGGCTGATGCTAACCCTAACACTAACACTATCCTAGGGCTGATGCTAACCCAAACCCTAACCCTAACACTATCCTAGGGCTGATGCTAACACTAACCCTAACTCTAACACTATCCTAGGGCTGAGGCTAAACCTAACCCTAACACTATCCTACACCTGATGCTAACCCTAACCCTAACCCTAACACTATCCTAAGGCTGATAATAACCCTAATACTAACACTCTCCTAGGCCTGGTGCTAACCCTAACCCTAACCCTAACACTATTCTAGGGCTGATGCTAACCCTAACCCTAATAATATCCTAGGGCTGATGCTAACCCTAACCCTAACCCTAACACTATCCTAGGGCTGATGCTAACCCTAACCCTAACCCTAACACTATCCTAGGGCTGATGCTAACCCTAACCCTAACCCTAACAATATCATAGGGCTGATGCTAACCCTAACACTAACAATATCCTAGCCCTGATGATATCCATAACCCTAAACCTAACACTATCCTAGGGCTGATGCAAACCCTAACCCTAACCCTAACACTATCCTAGGGCTGATTCTAACCGTAACCCTAACACTATCCTAGGCCTGATGCTAACCCTAACCCTTACCCTAACACTATCCTAGGGCTGATGCTAACCCTAACCCTAACACTATCCTAGGCCTGATGCTAACCCTAACCCTAACACTTACACTATCGTAGGGCTGATGCTAACCCTAACACTAAACCTAACACTATCCTAGGTCTGATGCTAACCCTAACCCTAACACTATCCTAGGCCTGATGCTAACCCTAACCCTAACACTTACACTATCCTAGGGCTGATGCTAACCCTAACCCTAACCCTAACACTATCCTAGGTCTGATGCTAACCCTAAACCTAACAGTATCCTAGGGCTGATGCTAACCCTAACCCTAACCCTAACACTATCCTAGGGCTGATGCTAACCCTAACCCTAACCCTAACACTCTCGTATGGCTGATGCTAACCCTAACCCTAATACTATCCTAGGCCTGATGCTAAAGCTATCCCTAACCCTAACACTCTCCTAGGGCTGAGGCTAACCCTAACATTAACACTATCCTAGGGCTGATGCTAACCCTAACCCTAACCCTAACACTATCCTAGGGTTGATGCTAACCCTAACCCTAACACTATCCCAGGGCTGATGCTAACCCTAACCCTAACCCTAACACTATCCTAGGGCTGATGCTAACCCTAACCCTAACACTATCCTAGGGTTGATGCTAACCCTAACCCTAACCCTAACACTATCCTAGGGCTGATGCTAACCCTAACCCTTACACTATCCTAGGGCTGATTCTAACCCTAACCCTAACCCTAACACTATCCTAGGGCTGATGCTAACCCTAACCCTAACACTATCCTAGGGCTGATGCTAACCCTAACCATAACCCTATCACTATCCTAGGGCTGATGCTAACCCTAACCCTAACACTATCCTAGGGCTGATGCTAACCCTAACCCTAACATTAACACTATCCTAGGGCTGATGCTAACCCTAACCCTAACACTAACACTATCCTAGGGCTGATGCTAACCCTAACCCTAACCCTAACACTATCCTAGGGCTGATGCTAACCCTAACCCTTACACTATCCTAGGGCTGATTCTAACCCTAACCCTAACCCTAACACTATCCTAGGGCTGATGCTAACCCTAACCCTAACACTATCCTAGGGCTGATGCTAACCCTAACCATAACCCTATCACTATCCTAGGGCTGATGCTAACCCTAACCCTAACACTATCCTAGGGCTGATGCTAACCCTAATCCTAACCCTAACACTATCCTAGAGCTGATGCTAACGCTAACCCTAACCCTAACCCTAACCCTAATACTATCCTAGGGCTGATGCTAACCCTAACCCTACCCTTAACACTATCCTAGGGCTGATGCTAACCCTAAAACTAACACTATCCTAGGGCTGATGCTAACCCTACCCCTAACCCTAACACTATCCCAGGGCTGATGATAACCCTAACCCTAACTCTAACACTATCCTAGGGCTGAGGCTAACCCTAACCCTAACACTATCCTACGGCTGATGCTAACCCTAACCCTAACTCTAACACTATCCTAGGGCTGATGCTAACCCTAACCCTAACCCTAACACTATCCAAGTCTGATGCTAACCATAGCCCTCACACTATCCTAGGCCTGATGATAACCCTAACCCTAACCTTAACACTATCCTAGGGCTGATGCTAACCCTAACCCTACACCTAACACTATCCTAGGGCTGATGCTAACCCTAAAATTAACACTATCCTAGGGCTGATGCTAACCCTAACCCTACACCTAACACTATCCTAGGGCTGATGCTAACCCTAAAACTAACACTATCCTAGGGCTGATGCTAACCCTACCCCTAACCCTAACACTATCCTAGGGCTGATGCTAACCCTAACCCTAAATCTAACACTATCCTAGGGCTGAGGCTAACCCTAACCCTAACACTATCCTACGGCTGATGCTAACCCCAACCCTAACCCTAACACTATTCTAAGGCTGATGCTAACCCTAACACTAACACTATCCTAGCTCTGGTGCTAACCCTAACCCTAACCCTAACACTATCCTAGAGCTGATGCTAACCCTAACCCTAGCACTATCCTAGGCCTGATGATAACCCTAACCCTAACCCTAACACTATCCTAGGGCTGATGCTAACCCTAACCCTAACACTATCCTAGGGCTGATGCTAACCCTAACCCTAACCCTAACACTATCCTAGGGATGAGGCTAACCCTAATGCTAAGCCTAACACTATCCTTGAACTGATGCTAACCCTAACCCTAACCCTAACACTATCCTAGGCCTGATGATAACCCTAATCCTAACCCTAACACTATCCTAGGGTTTATGTTAACCCTAACCCTAACACTATCCTAGGGCTGATGCTAACCCTAACCCTAACCCTAACACTATCCTAGAGCTGATGCTAACGTTAACCCTAACCCTAACCCTAACCCTAACACTATCCTAGAGCTGATGCTAACGTTAACCCTAACCCTAACCCTAACCCTAACACTATCCTAGGGCTGATGCTAACCCTAAAACTAACACTATCCTAGGGCTGATGCTAACCCTACCCCTGACCCTAACACTATCCTAGGGCTGATGCTAACCCTAACACTAACTCTAACACTATCCTAGGGCTGAGGCTAACCCTAACCCTAACACTATCCTACGGCTGATGCTAACCCTAACCCTAACCCTAACACTATCCTAGGGCTGATGCTAACCCTAACGCTAAGCCTAACACTATCCTTGAACTGATGCTAACCCTAACCCTAACCCTAACACTATCCTAGGCCTGATGATAACCCTAATCCTAACCCTAACACTATCCTAGGGTTTATGTTAACCCTAACCCTAACACTATCCTAGGGCTGATGCTAACCCTAACAATAACCCTAACACTATCCTAGGGCGGATGCTAACCCTAACCCTACCCCTAACACTATCCTAGGGCTGATGCTAACCCTAACACTAACACTATCCTAGGGCTGATGCTAACCCTAACTCTAACCCTAACACTCTCCTAGGGCTGATGCTAACCCTAAACCTAACACTATCCTAGGCCTGATGCTAACCCTAACCCTAACACTATCCTAGGGCTGATGCTAACCCTAACCCTAACCCTAACACTATCCTAGGCCTGATGCTAACCCTATCCCTAACCCTAACACTATCCTAGGGCTGAGGCTAACCCTAACCCTAACACTATCCTACGGCTGATGCTAACCCCAACCCTAACCCTAACACTATCCTAAGGCTGATGCTAACACTAACACTAACACTATCCAAGGCCTGGTGCTAACCCTAACCCTAACCCTAACACTATCCTAGGGCTGATGCTAACCGTAACCCTAACACTATCCTAGGCCTGATGCTAACCCTAACCCTAACCCTAACACTATCGTAGGGCTGATGCTAACCCTAACCCTAACCCTAACACTATCCTAGAGCTGATGCTAACCCTAACCCTAACCCTAACCCTAACCCTAATACTATCCTAGGGCTGATGCTAACCCTAACCCTAACGCTAACACTATCCTAGGGCTGATGCTAACCCTAACACTAACACTATCCTAGGGCTGATGCTAACCCAAACCCTAACCCTAACACTATTCTAGGGCTGATGCTAACACTAACCCTAACTCTAACACTATCCTAGGGCTGAGGCTAACCCTAACCCTAACACTATCCTACGGCTGATGCTAACCCTAACCCTAACCCTAACACCATCCTAAGGCTGATGCTAACCCTAACACTAACACTATCCTAGGCCTGGTGCTAACCCTAACCCTAACCCTGACACTATTCTAGGGCTTATGCTAACCCTAACCCTAATAATATCCTAGGGCCGATGCTAACCCTAACCCTAACCCTAACACTATCCTAGGGCTGATGCTAACCGAACCCTAACCCTAACACTATCCTAGGGCTGATGCTAACCCTAACCCTAACCTTAACGCTATCCTAGGGCTGATGCTAACCCTAACACTAACAATATCCTAGGCCTGATGATATCCATAACCCTAAACCTAACACTATCCTAGGGCTGAAGATAACCCTAACCCTAACCCTAACACTATCCTAGGGCTGATTCTAACCGAAACCCTAACACTATCCTAGGCCTGATGCTAACCCTAACCCTTACCCTAACACTATCCTAGGGCTGATGCTAAACCTAACCATAACCCTAACACTATCCTAAGGCTGATGCTAACCCTATCCCTAACACTAACACTATCCTAGGGTTGATGCTAACCCTAACCCTGACTCTATCCTAGGGCTGATGCTAACCCTAACCCTAACCCTAACACTATCCTAGGGCTGATGCTAACCCTAACCCTAACACTATCCTAGGCCTGATGCTAACCCTAACCCTAACCCTAACACTATCGTAGGGCTGATGCTAACCCTAACCCTAACCCTAACACTATCCTAGAGCTGATGCTAACCCTAACCCTAACCCTAACCCTAACCCTAATACTATCCTAGGGCTGATGCTAACCCTAACCCTAACGCTAACACTATCCTAGGGCTGATGCTAACCCTAACACTAACAGTATCCTAGGGCTGATGCTAACCCAAACCCTAACCCTAACACTATCCTAGGGCTGATGCTAACACTAACCCTAACTCTAACACTATCCTAGGGCTGAGGCTAAACCTAACCCTAACACTATCCTACAGCTGATGCTAACCCTAACCCTAACCCTAACACTATCCTAAGGCTGATAATAACCCTAATACTAACACTATCCTAGGCCTGGTGCTAACCCTAACCCTAACCCTAACACTATTCTAGGGCTGATGCTAACCCTAACCCTAATAATATCCTAGGGCTGATGCTAACCCTAACCATAACCCTAACACTATCCTAGGGCGGATGCTAACCCTAACCCTAACCCTAACACTATCCTAGGTCTGATGCTAACCCTAACACTAACACTATCCTAGGGCTGATGCTAACCCTAAACCTAACCCTAACTCTATCCTAGGTCTGATGCTAACCCTAAACCTAACACTATCCTAGGGCTGATGCTAACCCTAACCCTAACCCTAACACTATCCTAGGGCTGATGTTAAACCTAACCCTAACACTATCCTAGGGCTGATGCTAACCCTAACCCTAACCCTAACACTCTCCTAGGGCTTATGCTAACCGTAACCCTAACACTATCCTAGGCCTGATGCTAACCCTAACCCTAACACTATCATAGGGCTGATGCTAACCCTAACCCTAACCCTAACACTATCCTAGGCCTGATGCTAACCCTATCCCTAACCCTAACACTCTCCTAGGGCTGAGGCTAACCCTAACCCTAACACTATCCTAGGGCTGATGCTAACCCTAACCCTAACCCTAACACTATCCTAGGGTTGATGCTAACCCTAAACCTAACACTATCCTAGGGCTGATGCTAACCCTAACCCTAACCCTAACACTATCCTAGGGCTGATGCTAACCCTAACCCTAACCCTAACACTATCCAAGTCTGATGCTAACCCTAGCCCTCACACTATCCTAGGCCTGATGATAACCCTAACCCTAACCCTAACACTATCCTAGGGCTGATGCTAACCCTAACCCTAACACTATCCTAGGGCTGATGCTAACCCTAACCCTAACCCTAACACTATCCTAGGCCTGATGATAACCCTAACCCTAACCCTAACACTATCCTAGGGTTTATGTTAACCCTAACCCTAACACTATCCTAGGGCTGATGCTAACCCTAACCCTAACCCTAACACTATCCTAGGGCGGATGCTAACCCTAACCCTAACCCTAACACTATCCTAGGGCTGATGCTAACCCTAACACTAACACTATCCTAGGGCTGATGCTAACCCTAACCCTAACCCTAACACTATCCTAGGGTTGATGCTAACCCTAACCCTAACACTATCCTAGGGCTGATGCTAACCCTAACCCTAACACTGTCCTAGGGCTGATGCTAACCCTAACCCTAACCCTAACACTATCCTAGGTCTGATGCTAACCCTAAGCCTAACACTATCCTAGGGCTGATGCTAACCCTAACCCTAACCCTAACACTATCCTAGGGCTGATGTTAACCCTAACCCTAACACTATCCTAGGGCTGATGCTAACCCTAACTCTAACCCTAACACTCTCCTAGGGCTGATGCTAACCCTAACCCTAACACTATCCTAGGGCTGATGATAACCCTAACCCTAACCCTAACACTATCCTAGGCCTGATGCTAACCCTATCACTAACCCTAACACTCTCCTAGGGCTGAGGCTAACCCTAACCCTAACACTATCCTAGGGCTGATGCTAACCCTAACCCTAACCCTAACACTATCCTAGGATTGATGCTAACCCTAACCCTAACACTATCCTAGGGCTGATGCTAACCCTAACCCTAACCCTAACACTATCCTAGGGCTGATGCTAACCCTAACCCTAACACTATCCTAGGGCTGATGCTATCCCTAACCCTAACCCTAACACTATCCTAGGGCTGATGCTAACCCTAACCCTAACACTATCCTAGGGCTGATGCTAACCCTAACCCTAACCCTAACACTATCCTAGGGCTGATCCTAACCGTAACTCTAACACTATCCTAGGGCTGATGCTAACCCTAACCCTAACCCTAACACTATCCTAGGGCTCATGCTAACCCTAACCCTAACACTATCCTAGGGCTGATGCTAACCCTTACCCTAACCCTAACACTATCCTAGGGCTGATGCTAACCCTAACCCTAACCCTAACACTATCCTAGAGCTGATGCTAACGCTAACCCTAACCCTAACCCTAACCCTAATACTATCCTAGGGCTGATGCTAACCCTAACCCTACACCTAACACTATCCTAGGGCTGATGCTAACCCTAACCCTAACACTATCCTAGGGCTGAATCTAGCCCTAACCCTAACCCTAACACTATGCTAGGGCTGATGCTAACCCTAACCCTAACACTATCCTAGGGCTGATGCTAACCCTAACCCTAACCCTAACACTATCTTAGGGCTGATGCTAACCCTAACCCTAACACTATCCTAGGGCTGATGCTAACCCTAACCCTAACCCTAACACTATCCTAGAGCTGATGCTAACCCTAACCCTAACCCTAACCCTAACCCTAATACTATCCTAGGGCTGATGCTAACCCTAACCCTAACACTATCCTAGGCCTGATGCTAACCCTAACCCTAACCCTAACACTATCCTAGGGCTGATGCTAACCCTAACCCTAACACTATCCTAGGCCTGATGCTAACCCTAACCCTAACCCTAACACTGTCGTAGGGCTTATGCTAACCCTAACCCTAACCCTAACACTATCCTAGAGCTGATGCTAACCCTAACCCTTACCCTAACCCTAACCCTAATACTATCCTAGGGCTGATGCTAACCCTAACCCTAACGCTAACACTATCCTAGGGCTGATGCTAACCCTAACACTAACACTATCCTAGGGCTGATGCTAACCCAAACCCTAAAACTAACACTATCCTAGGGCTGATGCTAACACTAACCCTAACTCTAACACTATCCTAGGGCTGAGGCTAAACCTAACCCTAACACTATCCTACAGCTGATGCAAACCCTAACCCTAACCCTAACACTATCCTAAGGCTGATAATAACCCTAATACTAACACTATCCTAGGCCTGGTGCTAACCCTAACCCTAACCCTAACACTATTCTAGGGATGATGCTAACCCTAACCCTAATAATATCCTAGGGCTGATGCTAACCCTAACCCTAACCCTAACACTATCCTAGGGCTGATGCTAACCCTAACCCTAACCCTAAAACTATCCTAGGGCTGATGCTAACCCTAACCCTAACCCTAACATTATCCTATGGCTGAGGCTAACCCTAACCCTAACACTATCCTAGGGCTGATGCTAACCCTAACCCTAACCCTAACACTATCCTAGGGCTGATGCTAACCCTAACCCTAACACTATCCTAGGGCAGATGCTAACCCTAACCCTAACCCTAACACTATCCTAGGGCTGATGCTAACCCTAACCCTAACCCTAACACTATCCTAGGGCTGATGCTAACCCTAACCCTAACACTATCCTAGGGCTGATGCTATCCCTAACCCTAACCCTAACACTATCCTAGGGCTGATGCTAACCCTAACCCTAACACAATCCTAGGGCTGATGCTAACCCTAACCCTAACCCTAACACTATCCTAGGGCTGATCCTAACCGTAACTCTAACACTATCCTAGGGCTGATGCTAACCCTAACCCTAAACCTAACACTATCCTAGGGCTCATGCTAACCCTAACCCTAACACTATCCTAGGGCTGATGCTAACCCTTACCCTAACCCTAACACTATCCTAGGGCTGATGATAACCCTAACCCTAACCCTAACACTATCCTAGAGCTGATGCTAACGCTAACCCTAACCCTAACCCTAACCCTAATACTATCCTAGGGCTGATGCTAACCCTAACCCTACACCTAACACTATCCTAGGGCTGATGCTAACCCTAAAACTAACACTATCCTAGGGCTGATGCTAACCCTACCCCTAACCCTAACACTATCCTAGGGTGATGCTAACCCTAACCCTAAATCTAACACTATCCTAGGGCTGAGGCTAACCCTAACCCTAACACTATCCTAGGGCTGAATCTAGCCCTAACCCTAACCCTAACACTATGCTAGGGCTGATGCTAACCCTAACCCTAACACTATCCTAGGGCTGATGCTAACCCTAACCCTAACCCTAACACTATCTTAGGGCTGATGCTAACCCTAACCCTAACACTATCCTAGGGCTGATGCTAACCCTAACCCTAACCCTAACACTATCCTAGAGCTGATGCTAACCCTAACCCTAACCCTAACCCTAACCCTAATACTATCCTAGGGCTGATGCTAACCCTAACCCTAACACTATCCTAGGCCTGATGATAACCCTAACCCTAACCCTAACACTATCCTAGGGCTGATGCTAACCCTAACCCTAACACTATCCTAGGCCTGATGCTAACCCTAACCCTAACCCTAACACTGTCGTAGGGCTTATGCTAACCCTAACCCTAACCCTAACACTATCCTAGAGCTGATGCTAACCCTAACCCTTACCCTAACCCTAACCCTAATACTATCCTAGGGCTGATGCTAACCCTAACCCTAACGCTAACACTATCCTAGGGCTGATGCTAACCCTAACACTAACACTATCCTAGGGCTGATGCTAACCCAAACCCTAACCCTAACACTATCCTAGGGCTGATGCTAACACTAACCCTAACTCTAACACTATCCTAGGGCTGAGGCTAAACCTAACCCTAACACTATCCTACAGCTGATGCAAACCCTAACCCTAACCCTAACACTATCCTAAGGCTGATAATAACCCTAATACTAACACTATCCTAGGCCTGGTGCTAACCCTAACCCTAACCCTAACACTATTCTAGGGATGATGCTAACCCTAACCCTAATAATATCCTAGGGCTGATGCTAACCCTAACCCTAACACTATCCTAGGGCTGATGCTAACCCTAACCCTAAATCTAACACTATCCTAGGGCTGAGGCTAACCCTAACCCTAACACTATCCTACGGCTGATGCTAACCCCAACCCTAACCCTAACACTATCCTAGGGCTGATGCTAACCCTAACCCTAACACTATCCTAGGGCTGAATCTAGCCTTAACCCTAACCCTAACACTATGCTAGGGCTGATGCTAACCCTAACCCTAACACTATCCTAGGGCTGATGCTAACCCTAACCCTAACCCTAACACGATCTTAGGGCTGATGCTAACCCTAACCCTAACACTATCCTAGGGCTGATGCTAACCCTAACCCTAACCCTAACACTATCCTAGAGCTGATGCTAACCCTAACCCTAACCCTAACCCTAACCCTAATACTATCCTAGGGCTGATGCTAACCCTAACCCTAACACTATCCTAGGCCTGATGCTAACCCTAACCCTAACCCTAACACTATCCTAGGGCTGATGCTAACCCTAACCCTAACACTATCCTAGGCCTGATGCTAACCCTAACCCTAACCCTAACACTGTCGTAGGGCTTATGCTAACCCTAACCCTAACCCTAACACTATCCTAGAGCTGATGCTAACCCTAACCCTTACCCTAACCCTAACCCTAATACTATCCTAGGGCTGATGCTAACCCTAACCCTAACGCTAACACTATCCTAGGGCTGATGCTAACCCTAACACTAACACTATCCTAGGGCTGATGCTAACCCAAACCCTAACCCTAACACTATCCTAGGGCTGATGCTAACACTAACCCTAACTCTAACACTATCCTAGGGCTGAGGCTAAACCTAACCCTAACACTATCCTACAGCTGATGCAAACCCTAACCCTAACCCTAACACTATCCTAAGGCTGATAATAACCCTAATACTAACACTATCCTAGGCCTGGTGCTAACCCTAACCCTAACCCTAACACTATTCTAGGGATGATGCTAACCCTAACCCTAATAATATCCTAGGGCTGATGCTAACCCTAACCCTAACCCTAACACTATCCTAGGGCTGATGCTAACCCTAACCCTAACCCTAAAACTATCCTAGGGCTGATGCTAACCCTAACCCTAACCCTAACATTATCCTATGGCTGAGGCTAACCCTAACCCTAACACTATCCTAGGGCTGATGCTAACCCTAACCCTAACCCTAACACTATCCTAGGGCTGATGCTAACCCTAACCCTAACACTATCCTAGGGCAGATGCTAACCCTAACCCTAACCCTAACACTATCCTAGGGCTGATGCTAACCCTAACCCTAACCCTAACACTATCCTATGGCTGAGGCTAACCCTAACCCTAACACTATCCTAGGGCTGATGCTAACCCTAACCCTAACCCTAACACTATCCTAGGGCTGATGCTAACCCTAACCCTAAGCCTAACACTATCATAGGGCTGATGCTAACCCTAACCCTAACCCTAACACTATCCTAGGCCTGATGCTAACCCTATCCCTAACCCTAACACTCTCCTAGGGCTGAGGCTAACCCTAACCCTAACACTATCCTAGGGCTGATGCTAACCCTAACCCTAACCCTAACACTATCCTAGGGTTGATGCTAACCCTAAACCTAACACTATCCTAGGGCTGATGCTAACCCTAACCCTAACCCTAACACTATCCTAGGGCTGATGCTAACCCTAACCCTAACACTCTCCTAGGGCTGATGCTAACCCTAACCCTAACCCTAACACTATCCTAGGGCTGATGCTAACCCTAACCCTAACACTATCCTAGGGCTGATGCTAACCCTAACCCTAAAACTAACACTATCCTAGGGCTGATGCTAACCCTAACCCTAACCCTAACACTATCCTACGGCTGATGCTAACCCTAACGCTAAGCCTAACACTATCCTTGAACTGATGCTAACCCTAACCCTAACCCTAACACTATCCTAGGCCTGATGATAACCCTAACCCTAACCCTAACACTATCCTAGGGTTTATGTTAACCCTAACCCTAACACTATCCTAGGGCTGATGCTAACCCTAACCCTAACCCTAACACTATCCTAGGGCGGATGCTAACCCTAACCCTAACCCTAACACTATCCTAGGGCTGATGCTAACCCTAACACTAACACTATCCTAGGGCTGATGCTAACCCTAACCCTAACCCTAATACTATCCTTGGGCTGATGCTAACCCTAACCCTAACTCTAACACTATCTTAGGGCTGAGGTTAACCCTAACCCAAACACTATCCTACGGCTGATGCTAACCCTAACCCTAACCCTAACACTATCCTAAGGCTGATGCTAACCCTAACACTAACACTATCCTGGGCCTGGTGCTAACCCTAACCCTAACCCTAACACTATCCTAGGGCTGATGCTAACCCTAACCCTAACACTATCCTAGGGCTGATGCTAACCCTAACCCTAACCCTAACACTATCCTAGGGCTGATGCTAACCCTAACCCTAACCCTAACACTATCCTATGGCTGATGCTAACCCTAACCCTAACCCTAACACTATAATAGGGCTGATGCTAACCCTAACCCTAACACTATCCTAGGGCTGATGCTAACCCTAACCCTAACCCTAACACTATCCTAGGGCTGATGCTAACCCTAACCCTAACACTATCCTAGGGCTGATGCTAACCCTAACCCTAACCCTAACACTATCCAAGTCTGATGCTAACCCTAGCCCTCACACTATCCTAGGCCTGATGATAACCCTAACCCTAACCTTAACACTATCCTAGGGCTGATGCTAACCCTAACCCTATCCCTAACACTATCCTAGAGCTGATGCTAACCCTAAACCTAACACTATCCTAGGCCTGATGATAACCCTAACCCTAACCCTAACACTATCCTAGGGCTGATGCTAACCCTAACCCTAACACTATCCTAGGGCTGATGCTAACCCTAACCCTATCCCTAACACTATCCTAGGGCTGATGCTAACCCTAACGCTAACCCTAACACTATCCTTGAACTGATGCTAACCCTAACCCTAACCCTAACACTATCCTAGGCCTGATGATAACCCTAACCCTAACCCTAACACTATCCTAGGGTTTATGTTAACCATAACCCTAACACTATCCTAGGTCTGATGTTAACCCTAACCCTAACCCTAACACTATCCTAGGGCGGATGCTAACCCTAACCCTAACCCTAACACTATCCTAGAGCTGATGCTAACCCTAACCCTAACCCTAACCCTAACCCTAATACTATCCTAGGGCTGATGCTAACCCTAACCCTAACACTATCCTGGGGCTGATGCTAACCCAAACCCTAACCCTAACACTATCCTAGGGCTGATGCTAACACTAACCCTAACTCTAACACTATCCTAGGCCTGAGGCTAACCCTAACCCTAACACTATCCTACGGCTGATGCTAACCCTAACCCTAACCCTAACACTATCCTAAGGCTGATGCTAACCCTAACACTAACACTATCCTAGGCCTGGTGCTAACCCTAACCCTAACCCTAACACTATTCTAGGGCTGATGCTAACCCTAACCCTAATAATATCCTAGGGCTGATGCTAACCCTAACCCTCACCCTAACACTATCCTAGGGCTGATGCTAACCGTAACCCTAACCCTAACACTATCCTAGGGCTGATGCTAACCCTAACCCTAACCCTAACACTATCCTAGGGCTGATGCTAACCCTAACACTAACAAAATCCTAGGCTTGATGATATCCATAACCCTAAACCTAACACTATCCTAGGGCTGATGCTAACCCTAACCTAACCCTAACACTATCCTAGGGCTGATTCTAACCGTAACCCTAACACTAATCTAGGCCTGATGCTAACCCTAACCTTAACACTATCCTAGGGTTGATGCTAACCCTAACCCTAACCCTAACACTATCCTAGGCCTGATGCTAAATCTATCCCTAACCCTAACACTCTCCTAGGGCTGATGCTAACCCTAACCCTAACACTATCCTAGGGCTGATGCTAACCCTAACCCTAACCCTAACACTATCCTAAGCCTCATGCTTACCCTAGCCCTCACACGATCCTAGGCATGATGATAACCCTAACCCTAACCTTAACACAATCCTAGGGCTGATGCTAACCGTAACCCTATCCCTAACACTATCCTAGAGCTGATGCTAACCCTAAACCTAACACTATCCTAGGCCTGATGATAACCCTAACCCTAACCCTAACACTATCCTAGGGCTGATGCTAACCCTAACCCTAACACTATCCTAGGGCTGATGCTAACCCTAACCCTATCCCTAACACTATCCTAGGGCTGATGCTAACCCTAACGCTAACCCTAACACTATCCTTGAACTAATGCTAACCCTAACCCTAACCCTAACACTATCCTAGGCTTTATGATAACCCTAACCCTAACCCTAACACTATCCTAGGGTTTATGTTAACCCTAACCCTAACACTATCCTAGGGATGATGCTAACCCTAACCCTAACCCTAACACTATCCTAGGGCGGATGCTAACCCTAACCCTAACCCTAACACTATCCTAGGGCTGATGCTAAGCCTAACCCTAAAACTATCCTAGGGATGATGCTAACCCTAACCCTAACACTATCCTAGGGCTGATGCTAACCCTAACCCTAACCCTAACACTATCCTAGGCCTGATGCTAACCCTATCCCTAACCATAACACTCTCCTAGGGCTGATGCTAACCATAACCCTAACCCTAACACTATCCTAGGGTTGATGATAACCCTAACCCTAACACTATCCTAGGGCTGATGCTACCCCTAACCCTAACCCTAACACTATCCTAGGGCTGATGCTAACCCTAACACTAACACTATCCTATGGCTGATGCTAACCCTAACCCTAACCCTAACCCTAACACTATCCTAGGGCTGATGCTAACCCTAACCCTAACACTATCCTAGGGCTGATGCTAACCCTAACCCTAACCCTAACACTATTCTAAGTCTGATGCTAACCCTAGCCCTCACACTATCCTAGGCCTGATGATAACCCTAACCCTAACCTTAACACTATCCTAGGGCTGATGCTAACCCTAACCCTAACCCTAACACTATCCTAGAGCTGATGCTAACCCTAACCCTAACACTATCCTAGGCCTGATGATAACCCTAACCCTAACCCTAACACTATCCTAGGGCTGATGCTAACCCTAACCCTAACACTGTCCTAGGGCTGATGATAACCCTAACCCTAACCCTAACACTATCCTAGGTCTGATGCTAACCCTAACCCTAACACTATCCTTGAACTGATGCTAACCCTAACCCTAACCCTAACACTATCCTAGGCCTGATGATAACCCTAACCCTGACCCTAACACTATCCTAGGGTTTATGTTAACCCTAACCCTAACACTATCCTAGGGCTGATGCTAACCCTAACCCTAACCCTAACACTATCATAGGGCGGATGCTAACCCTAAACATAACCCTAACACTATCCTAGGGCTGATGCTAACCCTAACACTAACACTATCCTAGGGCTGATGCTAACCCTAACCCTAACCCTAACACTATACTAGGGCTGATGCTAACCCTAACCTTAACTCTAACACTATCTTAGGGCTGAGGGTAACCCTAACCCAAACACTATCCTACGGCTGATGCTAACCCTTACCCTAACCCTAACACTATCCTAAGGCTGATGCTAACCCTAACACTAACACTATCCTAGGTCTGGTGCTAACCCTAACCCTAACCCTAACACTATCCTAGGCCTGATGCTAACCCTAACCCTAACACTATCCTAGGACTGATGCTAACCCTAACCCTATCCCTAACACTATCCTAGGGCTGATGCTAACCCTAACGCTAACCCTAACACTATCCTGGAACTGATGCTAACCCTAACCCTAACCCTAACACTATCCTAGGCCTGATGATAACCCTAACCCTAACCCTAACACTATCCTAGGGTTTATGTTAACCCTAACCCTAACACTATCCTAGGGCTGATGCTAACCCTAACCCTAACCCTAACACTATCCTAGGGCGGATGCTAACCCTAATCCTAACCCTAACACTATCCTAGGGCTGATGCTAACCCTAACCCTAACACTATCCTAGGGCTGATGCTAACCCTAACCCTAACCCTAACACTATCCTAGGGCGGATGCTAACCCTAACCCTAACACTATCCTAGGGCTGATGCTAACCCTAACCCTAACCCTAACACTATCCTTGGCCTGATGCTAACCCTATCCCTAACCCTAACACTCTCCTAGGGCTGATGCTAACCCTAACCCTAACACTATCCTAGGGCTGATGCTAACCATAACCCTAACCCTAACACTATCCTAGGGTTGATGATAACCCTAACCCTAACACTATCCTAGGGCTGATGCTAACCCTAACCCTAACCCTAACACTATCCTAGGGCTGATGCTAACCCTAACCCTAACACTATCCTAGGGCTGATGCTAACCCTAACCCTAACCCTAACACTATCCTAGGGCTGATGCTAACCCTAACCCTAACACTATCCTAGGGCTGATGCTAACCCTAACCCTAACCCTAACACTATCCTAAGTCTGATGCTAACCCTAGCCCTCACACTATCCTAGGCCTGATGATAACCCTAACGCTAACCTTAACACTATCCTAGGGCTGATGCTAACCCTAACCCTAACCCTAACACTATCCTAGAGCTGATGCTAACCCTAACCCTAACACTATCCTAGGCCTGATGATAACCCTAACCCTAACCCTAACACTATCCTAGGGCTGATGCTAACCCTAACCCTAACACTGTCCTAGGGCTGATGATAACCCTAACCCTAACCCTAACACTATCCTAGGGCTGATGCTAACCCTAACCCTAACACTATCCTTGAACTGATGCTAACCCTAACCCTAACCCTAACACTATCCTAGGCCTGATGAAAACCCTAACCCTAACCCTAACACTATCCTAGGGTTTATGTTAACCCTAACCCTAACACTATCCTAGGGCTGATGCTAACCCTAACCCTAACCCTAACAGTATCCTAGGGCGGATGCTAACCCTAACCATAACCCTAACACTATCCTAGGGCTGATGCTAACCCTCACACTAACACTATCCTAAGGCTGATGCTAACCCTAACCCTAACCCTAACACTATACTAGGGCTGATGCTAACCCTAACCCTAACTCTAACACTATCTTAGGGCTGAGGGTAACCCTAACCCAAACACTATCCTACGGCTGATGCTAACCCTAACCCTAACCCAAACACTATCCTAAGGCTGATGCTAACCCTAACCCTAACACTATCCTAGGGCGGATGCTAACCCTAACCCTAACCCTAACACTATCCTAGAGCTGATGCTAACCCTAACCCTAACCCTAACCCTAATACTATCCTAGGGCTGATGCTAACCCTAACCCTAACGCTAACACTATCCTAGGGCTGATGCTAACCCTAACCCTAACACTATCCTAGGGCTGATGCTAACCCTAACCCTAACCCTAACACTATCCTAGGGCTGATGCTTACCCTAACCCTAACACTATCCTAGGGCTGATGCTAACCCTAACCCTAACCCTAACACTATCCTAGGCCTGATGCTAACCCTAACCCTAACACTATCCTAGGCCTGATGCTAAACCTAACCCTAACACTATCCTAGGGTTGATGCTAACCCTAACCCTAACCCTAACACTATCCTAAGTCTCATGCTAACCCTAGCCCTCACACTATCCTAGGCCTGATGATAACCCTAACCCTAACCTTAACACTATCCTAGGGCTGATGCTAACCGTAACCCTATCCCTAACACTATCCTAGAGCTGATGCTAACCCTAAACCTAACACTATCCTAGGCCTGATGATAACCCTAACCCTAACCCTAACACTATCCTAGGTCTGATGCTAACCCTAACCCTAACACTATCCTAGGGCTAATGCTAACCCTAACCCTATCCCTAACACTATCCTAGGGCTGATGCTAACCCTAACGCTAACCCTAACACTATCCTTGAACTGATGCTAACCCTAACCCTAACCCTAACACTATCCTAGGCCTGATGATAACCCTAACCCTAACCCTAACACTATCCTAGGGTTTATGTTAACCCTAACCCTAACACTATCCTAGGGCTGATGCTAACCCTAACCCTAACCCTAACACTATCCTAGGGCGGATGCTATCCCTAACCCTAACCCTAACACTATCCTAGGGCTGATGCTAACCCTAACCCTAACACTATCCTAGGGCTGATGCTAACCCTAACCCTAACCCTAACACTATCCTAGGGCTGATGCTAACCCTAACCCTAACACTATCCTAGGGCTGATGCTAACCCTAACCCTAACCCTAACACTATCCTAGGGCTGATGCTAACCCTAACCCTAACACTATCCTAGGGCTGATGCTAACCCTAACCCTAACCCTAACACTATCCTAAGTCTGATGCTAACCCTAGCCCTCACACTATCCTAGGCCTGATGATAACCATAACGCTAACCTTAACACTATCCTAGGGCTGATGCTAACCCTAACCCTAACCCTAACACTATCCTAAGGCTGATGCTAACCCTAACACTAACACTATCCTGGGCCTGGTGCTAACCCTAACCCTAACCCTAACACTATCTTAGGGCTGATGCTAACCCTAACCCTAATACTATCCTAGGGCTGATGCTAACCCTAACCCTAACCCTAACACTATCCTAGGGCTGATGCTAACCCTAACCCTAACCCTAACACTATCCTAGGGCTGATGCTAACCCTAACCCTAACACTATCCTAGGCCTGATGCTAACCCTAACCCTAACACTTACACTATCCTAGGTCTGATGCTAACCCTAACCCTAACCCTAACACTATCCTAAGGCTGATGCTAACCCTAACACTAACACTATCCTAGGCCTGGTGCTAACCCTAACCCTAACCCTAACACTATTCTAGGGCTGATGCTAACCCTAACCCTAATAATATCCTAGGGCTGATGCTAACCCTAACCCTCACCCTAACACTATCCTAGGGCTGATGCTAACAGTAACCCTAACCCTAACACTATCCTAGGGCTGATGCTAACCCTAACCCTAACCCTAACACTATCCTAGGGCTGATGCTAACCCTAACACTAACAAAATCCTAGGCTTGATGATATCCAAAACCCTAAACCTACACTATCCTAGGGCTGATGCTAACCCTAACCTAACCCTAACACTATCCTAGGGCTGATTCTAACCGTAACCCTAACACTATTCTAGGCCTGATGCTAACCCTAACCTTAACACTATCCTAGGGTTGATGCTAACCCTAACCCTAACCCTAACACTATCCTAGGCCTGATGCTAAATCTATCCCTAACCCTAACACTCTCCTAGGGCTGATGCTAACCCTAACCCTAACACTATCCTAGGGCTGATGCTAACCCTAACCCTAACCCTAACACTATCCTAAGCCTCATGCTAACCCTAGCCCTCACACGATCCTAGGCCTGATGATAACCCTAACCCTAACCTTAACACTATACTAGGGCTGATGCTAACCGTAACCCTATCCCTAACACTATCCTAGGGCTGATGCTAACCCTAAACCTAACACTATCCTAGGCCTGATGGTAACCCTAACCCTAACCCTAACACTATCCTAGGGCTGATGCTAACCCTAACCCTAACACTATCCTAAGGCTGATGCTAACCCTAACCCTATCCCTAACACTATCCTAGGGCTGATGCTAACCCTAACGCTAACCCTAACACTATCCTTGAACTGATGCTAACCCTAACCCTAACCCTAACACTATCCTAGGCTTGATGATAACCCTAACCCTAACCCTAACACTATCCTAGGGTTTATGTTAACCCTAACCCTAACACTATCCTAGGGCTGATGCTAACCCTAACCCTAACCCTAACACTATCCTAGGGCGGATGCTAACCCTAACCCTAACCCTAACACTATCCTAGGGCTGATGCTAAGCCTAACCCTAAAACTATCCTAGGGATGATGCTAACCCTAACCCTAACACTATCCTAGGGCTGATGCTAACCCTAACCCTAACCCTAACACTATCCTAGGCCTGATGCTAACCCTATCCCTAACCATAACACTCTCCTAGGGCTGATGCTAACCATAACCCTAACCCTAACACTATCCTAGGGTTGATGATAACCCTAACCCTAACACTATCCTAGGGCTGATGCTAACCCTAACCCTAACCCTAACACTATCCTAGGGCTGATGCTAACCCTAACACTAACACTATCCTATGGCTGATGCTAACCCTAACCCTAACCCTAACCCTAACACTATCCTAGGGCTGTTGCTAACCCTAACCCTAACACTATCCTAGGGCTGATGCTAACCCTAACCCTAACCCTAACACTATTCTAAGTCTGATGCTAACCCTAGCCCTCACACTATCCTAGGCCTGATGATAACCCTAACCCTAACCTTAACACTATCCTAGGGCTGATGCTAACCCTAACCCTAACCCTAACACTATCCTAGAGCTGATGCTAACCCTAACCCTAACACTATCCTAGGCCTGATGATAACCCTAACCCTAACCCTAACACTATCCTAGGGCTGATGCTAACCCTAACCCTAACACTGTCCTAGGGCTGATGATAACCCTAACCCTAACCCTAACACTATCCTAGGGCTGATGCTAACCCTAACCCTAACACTATCCTTGAACTGATGCTAACCCTAACCCTAACCCTAACACTATCCTAGGCCTGATGATAACCCTAACCCTGACCCTAACACTATCCTAGGGTTTATGTTAACCCTAACCCTAACACTATCCTAGGGCTGATGCTAACCCTAACCCTAACCCTAACACTATCCTAGGGCGGATGCTAACCCTAACCATAACCCTAACACTATCCTAGGGCTGATGCTAACCCTAACACTAACACTATCCTAGGGCTGATGCTAACCCTAACCCTAACCCTAACACTATACTAGGGCTGATGCTAACCCTAACCTTAACTCTAACACTATCTTAGGGCTGAGGGTAACCCTAACCCAAACACTATCCTACGGCTGATGCTAACCCTAACCCTAACCCTAACACTATCCTAAGGCTGATGCTAACCCTAACACTAACACTATCCTAGGTCTGGTGCTAACCCTAACCCTAACCCTAACACTATCCTAGGCCTGATGCTAACCCTAACCCTAACACTATCCTAGGACTGATGGTAACCCTAACCCTATCCCTAACACTATCCTAGGGCTGATGCTAACCCTAACGCTAACCCTAACACTATCCTGGAACTGATGCTAACCCTAACCCTAACCCTAACACTATCCTAGGCCTGATGATAACCCTAACCCTAACCCTAACACTATCCTAGGGTTTATGTTAACCCTAACCCTAACACTATCCTAGGGCTGATGCTAACCCTAACCCTAACCCTAACACTATCCTAGGGCGGATGCTAACCCTAATCCTAACCCTAACACTATCCTAGGGCTGATGCTAACCCTAACCCTAACACTATCCTAGGGCTGATGCTAACCCTAACCCTAACCCTAACACTATCCTAGGGCGGATGCTAACCCTAACCCTAACACTATCCCAGGGCTGATGCTAACCCTAACCCTAACCCTAACACTATCCTTGGCCTGATGCTAACCCTATCCCTAACCCTAACACTCTCCTAGGGCTGATGCTAACCCTAACCCTAACACTATCCTAGGGCTGATGCTAACCATAACCCTAACCCTAACACTATCCTAGGGTTGATGATAACCCTAACCCTAACACTATCCTAGGGCTGATGCTAACCCTAACCCTAACCCTAACACTATCCTAGGGCTGATGCTAACCCTAACCCTAACACTATCCTAGGGCTGATGCTAACCCTAACCCTAACCCTAACACTATCCTAGGGCTGATGCTAACCCTAACCCTAACACTATCCTAGGGCTGATGCTAACCCTAACCCTAACCCTAACACTATCCTAAGTCTGATGCTAACCCTAGCCCTCACACTATCCTAGGCCTGATGATAACCCTAACGCTAACCTTAACACTATCCTAGGGCTGATGCTAACCCTAACCCTAACCCTAACACTATCCTAGAGCTGATGCTAACCCTAACCCTAACACTATCCTAGGCCTGATGATATCCCTAACCCTAACCCTAACACTATCCTAGGGCTGATGCTAACCCTAACCCTAACACTGTCCTAGGGCTGATGATAACCCTAACCCTAACCCTAACACTATCCTAGGGCTGATGCTAACCCTAACCCTAACACTATCCTTGAACTGATGCTAACCCTAACCCTAACCCTAACACTATCCTAGGCCTGATGAAAACCCTAACCCTAACCCTAACACTATCCTAGGGTTTATGTTAACCCTAACCCTAACACTATCCTAGGGCTGATGCTAACCCTAACCCTAACCCTAACAGTATCCTAGGGCGGATGCTAACCCTAACCATAACCCTAACACTATCCTAGGGCTGATGCTAACCCTCACACTAACACTATCCTAGGGCTGATGCTAACCCTAACCCTAACCCTAACACTATACTAGGGCTGATGCTAACCCTAACCCTAACTCTAACACTATCTTAGGGCTGAGGGTAACCCTAACCCAAACACTATCCTACGGCTGATGCTAACCCTAACCCTAACCCTAACACTATCCTAAGGCTGATGCTAACCCTAACCCTAACACTATCCTAGGGCGGATGCTAACCCTAACCCTAACCCTAACACTATCCTAGAGCTGATGCTAAGCCTAACCCTAACCCTAACCCTAATACTATCCTAGGGCTGATGCTAACCGAAACCCTAACCCTAACACTATCCTAGGGCTGATGCTAACCCTAACCCTAACACTATCCTAGGGCTGATGCTAACCGAAACCCTAACCCTAACACTATCCTAGGGCTGATGCTAACACTAACCCTAACTCTAACACTATCCTAGGGCTGAGGCTAACCCTAACCCTAACACTATCCTACGGCTGATGCTAACCCTAACCCTAACCCTAACACTATCCTAAGGCTGATGCTAACCCTAACACTAACACTATCCTAGGCCTGGTGCTAACCCTAACCCTAACCCTAACACTATTCTAGGGCTGATGCTAACCCTAACCCTAATAATATCCTAGGGCTGATGCTAACCCTAACCCTCACCCTAACACTATCCTAGGGCTGATGCTAACCATAACCCTAACCCTAACACTATCCTAGGGCTGATGCTAACCCTAACCCTAACCCTAACACTATCCTAGGGCTGATGCTAACCCTAACACTAAAAAAATCCTAGGCCTGATGATATCCATAACCCTAAACCTAACACTATCCTAGGGCTGATGCTAACCCTAACCTAACCCTAACACTATCCTAGGGCTGATTCTAACCGTAACCCTAACACTCTCCTAGGGCTGATGCTAACCCTAACCCTAACACTATCCTAGGGCTGATGCTAACCCTAACCCTAACCCTAACACTATCCTAAGTCTCATGCTATCCCTAGCCCTCACACGATCCTAGGCCTGATGATAACCCTAACCCTAACCTTAACACTATCCTAGGGCTGATGCTAACCGTAACCCTATCCCTAACACTATCCTAGAGCTGATGCTAACCCTAAACCTAACACTATCCTAGGCCTGCTGATAACCCTAACCCTAACCCTAACACTATCCTAGGGCTGATGCTAACCCTAACCCTAACACTATCCTAGGGCTGATGCTAACCCTAACCCTATCCCTAACACTATCCTAGGGCTGATGCTAACCCTAACGCTAACCTTAACACTATCCTTGAACTGATGCTAACCCTAACCCTAACCCTAACACTAACCTAGGCCTGATGATAACCCTAACCCTAACCCTAACACTCTCCTAGGGTTTATGTTAACCCTAACCCTAACACTATCCTAGGGCTGATGCTAACCCTAACCCTAACCCTAAGACTATCCTAGGGCTGATGCTAACCATAACCCTAACCCTAACACTATCCTAGGGTTGATGATAACCCTAACCCTAACACTATCCTAGGGCTGATGCTAACCCTAACCCTAACCCTAACACTATCCTAGGGCTGATGCTAACCCTAACCCGAACACTATCCTAGGGCTGATGCTAACCCTAACCCTAACCCTAACACTATCCTAGGGATGATGCTAACCCTAACCCTAACACTATCCTAGGGCTGATGCTAACCCTAACCCTAACCCTAACACTATCCTAGGCCTGATGCTAACCCTATCCCTAACCATAACACTCTCCTAGGGCTGATGCTAACCCTAACCCTAACACTATCCTAGGGCTGATGCTAACCATAACCCTAACCCTAACACTATCCTAGGGTTGATGATAACCCTAACCCTAACACTATCCTAGGGCTGATGCTTACCCTAACCCTAACACTATCCTAGGGCTGATGCTAACCCTAACCCTAACCCTAACACTATCCTAGGCCTGATGCTAACCCTAACCCTAACACTATCCTAGGCCTGATGCTAACCCTAACCCTAACACTATCCTAGGGCTGATGCTAACCCTAACCCTAACCCTAACACTATCCTAAGTCTCATGCTAACCCTAGCCCTCACACTATCCTAGGCCTGATGATAACCCTAACCCTAACCTTAACACTATCCTAGGGCTGATGCTAACCGTAACCCTATCCCTAACACTATCCTAGAGCTGATGCTAACCCTAAACCTAACACTATCCTAGGCCTGATGATAACCCTAACCCTAACCCTAACACTATCCTAGGTCTGATGCTAACCCTAACCCTAACACTATCCTAGGGCTAATGCTAACCCTAACCCTATCCCTAACACTATCCTAGGGCTGATGCTAACCCTAACGCTAACCCTAACACTATCCTTGAACTGATGCTAAACCCTAACCCTAACCCTAACACTATCCTAGGCCTGATGATAACCCTAACCCTAACCCTAACACTATCCTAGGGTTTATGTTAACCCTAACCCTAACACTATCCTAGGGCTGATGCTAACCCTAACCCTAACCCTAACACTATCCTAGGGCGGATGCTATCCCTAACCCTAACCCTAACACTATCCTAGGGCTGATGCTAACCCTAATTCTAACACTATCCTAGGGCTGATGCTAACCCTAACCCTAACCCTAACACTATCCTAGGGCTGATGCTAACCCTAACCCTAACACTATCCTAGGGCTGATGCTAACCCTAACCCTAACCCTAACACTATCCTAAGTCTGATGCTAACCCTAGCCCTCACACTATCCTAGGCCTGATGATAACCATAGCGCTAACCTTAACACTATCCTAGGGCTGATGCTAACCCTAACCCTAACCCTAACACTATCCTAAGGCTGATGCTAACCCTAACACTAACACTATCCTGGGCCTGGTGCTAACCCTAACCCTAACCCTAACACTATCTTAGGGCTGATGCTAACCCTAACCCTAATACTATCCTAGGGCTGATGCTAACCCTAACCCTAACCCTAACACTATCCTAGGGCTGATGCTAACCCTAACCCTAACCCTAACACTATCCTAGGGCTGATGCTAACCCTAACCCTAACACTATCCTAGGCCTGATGCTAACCCTAACCCTAACACTTACACTATCCTAGGGCTGATGCTAACCCTAACCCTAACCCTAACACTATCCTAGGGCTGATGCTAACCCTAACCCTAACACTATCCTAGGGCTGATGCTAACCCTAACCCTAACCCTAACACTATCCTAAGTCTGATGCTAACCCTAGCCCTCACACTATCCTAGGCCTGATGATAACCCTAACCCTAACCTTAACACTATCCTAGGGCTGATGCTAACCCTAACCCTAACCCTAACACTATCCTAGAGCTGATGCTAACCCTAACCCTAACACTATCCTAGGCCTGATGATAACCCTAACCCTAACCCTAACACTATCCTAGGGCTGATGCTAACCCTAACCCTAACACTGTCCTAGGGCTGATGCTAACCCTAACCCCAACACTAACACTATCCTAGGGTTGATGCTAACCCTAACCCTAACACTATCCTAGGGCTGACGCTAACCCTAACCCTAACACTAACACTATCTTAGGGCTGAGGCTATCCCTAACCCAAACCCTATCCTACGGCTGATGCTAACCCTAACCCTAACCCTAACACTATCCTAAGGATGATGCTAACCCTAACACTAACACTATCCTGGGCCTGGTGCTAACCCTAACCCTAACCCTAACACTATCCTAGGGCTGATGCTAACCCTAACCCTAATACTATCCTAGGGCTGATGCTAACCCTAACCCTAACCCTAACACTATCCTAGGGCTGATGCTAACCCTAACCCTAACCCTAACACTATCCTAGGGCTGATGCTAACCCTAACCCTAACACTATCCTAGGCCTGATGCTAACCCTAACCCTAACACTTACACTATCCTAGGGCTGATGCTAACCCTAACCCTAACCCTAACACTATCCTAGGGCTGATGTTAACCCTAACCCTAACACTATCCTAGGGATGATGCTAACCCTAACCCTAACCCTAACACTCTCCTAGGGCTGATGGTAACCCTAACCCTAACACTATCCTAGGGCTGATGCTAACCCTAACCCTAACCCTAACACTATCCTATGCCTGATGATAATCTATCCCTAACCCTAACAATCTGCTAGGGCTGAGGCTAACCCTAACCCTAACAGTATCCTAGGGCTGATGCTAACCCTAACCCTAACCCTAACACTATCCTAGGGCTGATGCTAACCCTATCCCTAACACTATCCTAGGACTGATGCTAACCCTAACCCTAACACTATCCTAGGGCTGATGCTAACCCTAACACTAACCCTAACACTCTCCTAGGGCTGATGCTAAAGGTAACCCTAACACTATCCTAGGCCTCATGCTAACCCTAACCCTAACACTATCCTAGGGCTGATGCTAACCCTAACCCTAAAACTATCCTAGGGCTGATGCTAACCCTAACCCTAACCCTAACACTATCCTAGGGCTGATGCTAACCCTAACCCTAACACGGTCCTAGGGCTGATGCTAACCCTAACCCTAACCCTAACACTATCCTAGGCCTGATGATAACCTTAACACTAACCCTAACACTAACACTATCCTAGGGTTTATGTTAACCCTAACCCTAACACTATCCTAGGGCTGATGCTAACCCTAACCCTAACCCCAACACTATCCTAGGGCGGATGCTAACCCTAACCCTAACCCTAACACTATCCTAGGGCTGATGCTAACCCTAACACTAATACTATCCTAGGGCTGATGCTAACACTAACCCTAACCCTAACACTATCCTAGGGTGATGCTAACCCTAACACTAACTCTAACACTATCTTAGGGCTGAGGCTAACCGTAACCCAAACACTATCCTACCGCTGATGCTAACCCTAACCCTAACCCTAACACTATCCTAAGGCTGATGCTAATCTTAACACTAACACTATCCTGGGTCTGGTGCTCACCCTAACCCTAACCCTAACACTATCCTAGGGCTGATGCTAACCCTAACCCTAACCCTAACACTATCCTAGGTCTGATGCTAACTCTATACCTAATTCTATCCTAGGGCTGATGCTAACCCTAACCCTAACCCTAACACTATCCTAGGGCTGATGCTAACCCTAACCCTAACACTATCCTAGGCCTGATGCTAACCCTAACCCTAACACTATCCTAGGGCTGATGCTAACCCTAACCCTAACCCTAACACTATCCTAGGTCTGATGCTAACTCTATACCTAACAATATCCTAGGGCTGATGCTAACCCTAACCCTAACCCTAACACTATCCTAGGGCTGATGCTAACCCTAACCCTAACACTATCCTAGGCCTGATGCTAACCCTAACCCTAACACTATCCTAGGCCTGATGCTAACCCTAACCCTAACACTATCCTAGGGCTGATGCTAACCCTAACCCTAACCCTAACACTATCCTAGGCTTGATGCTAACCCTATCCCTAACCCTAACACTCTCCTAGGGCTGAGGCAACCCTAACCCTAACACTATCCTAGGGCTGATGCTAACCCTAACCCTAACCATAACACTATCCTAGGGTTGATGCTAACCCTAACCCTAACACTATCCTAGGGCTGATGCTAACCCTAACCCTAACCCTAACACTATCCTAGGGCTGATGCTAACCCTAACCCTAACACTATCCTAGGGCTGATGCTAACCCTAACCCTAACCCTAACACTATCCTAGGGCTGATGCTAACCCTAACCCTAACACTATCCTAGGGCTGATGCTAACCCTAACCCTAACCCTAACACTATCCTAAGTCTGATGCTAACCCTAGCCCTCACACTATCCTAGGCCTGATGATAACCCTAACCCTAACCTTAACACTATCCTAGGGCTGATGCTAACCCTAACCCTAACCCTAACACTATCCTAGAGCTGATGCTAACCATAACCCTAACACTATCCTAGGCCTGATGATAACCCTAACCCTAACCCTAACACTATCCTAGGGCTGATGCTAACCCTAACCCTAACACTGTCCTAGGGCTGATGCTAACCCTAACCCTAACCCTAACACTATCCTAGAGTTGATGCTAACCCTAACCCTAACACTATCCTAGGGCTGATGCTAACCCTAACCCTAACACTAACACTATCTTAGGGCTGAGGCTATCCCTAACCGAAACCCTATCCTACGGCTGATGCTAACCCTAACCCTAACCCTAACACTATCCTAAGGCTGATGCTAACCCTAACACTAACACTATCCTGGGCCTGGTGCTAACCCTAACCCTAACCCTAACACTATTCTAGGGCTGATGCTAACCCTAACCCTAATACTATCCTAGGGCTGATGCTAACCCTAACCCTAACCCTAACACTATCCTAGGGCTGATGCTAACCCTAACCCTAACCCTAACACTATCCTAGGGCTGATGCTAACCCTAACCCTAACACTATCCTAGGCCTGATGCTAACCCTAACCCTAACACTTACACTATCCTAGGGCTGATGCTAACCCTAACCCTAACCCTAACACTATCCTAGGTCTGATCCTAACCCTAAACCTAACACTATCCTAGGGCTGATGCTAACCCTAACCCTAACCCTAACACTATCCTAGGGCTGATGTTAACCCTAACCCTAACACTATCCTAGGGATGATGCTAACCCTAACCCTAACCCTAACACTCTCCTAGGGCTGATGCTAACCCTAACCCTAATACTATCCTAGGGCTGATGCTAACCCTAACCCTAACCCTAATACTATCCTATGCCTGATGCTAAATCTATCCCTAACCCTAACAATCTGCTAGGGCTGAGGCTAACCCTAACCCTAACACTATCCTAGGGCTGATGCTAACCCTAACCCTAACCCTAACACTATCCTAGGGCTGATGCTAACCCTATCCCTAACACTATCCTAGGGCTGATGCTAACCCTAACCCTAACACTATCCTAGGGCTGATGCTAACCCTAACCCTAACCCTAACACTCTCCTAGGGCTGATGCTAAAGGTAACCCTAACACTATCCTAGGCCTCATGCTAACCCTAACCCTAACACTATCCTAGGGCTGATGCTAACCCTATCCCTAAAACTATCCTAGGGCTGATGCTAACCCTAACCCTAACCCTAACACTATCCTAGGGCTGATGCTAACCCTAACCCTAACACGGTCCTAGGGCTGATGCTAACCCTAACCCTAACCCTAACACTATCCTAGGCCTGATGATAACCTTAACACTAACCCTAACACTAACACTATCCTAGGGTTTATGTTAACCCTAACCATAACACTATCCTAGGGCTGATGCTAACCCTAACCCTAACCCCAACACTATCCTAGGGCGGATGCTAACCCTAACCCTAACCCTAACACTATCCTAGGGCTGATGCTAACCCTAACACTAACACTATCCTAGGGCTGATGCTAACACTAACCCTAACCCTAACACTATCCTAGGGTGATGCTAACCCTAACACTAACTCTAACACTATCTTAGGGCTGAGGCTAACCCTAACCCAAACACTATCCTACGGCTGATGCTAACCCTAACCCTAACCCTAACACTATCCTAAGGCTGATGCTAATCTTAACACTAACACTATCCTGGGTCTGGTGCTCACCCTAACCCTAACCCTAACACTATCCTAGGGCTGATGCTAACCCTAACCCTAACCCTAACACTATCCTAGGGCTGATGCTAACCCTAACCCTAACCCTAACACTATCCTAGGGCTGATGCTAACCCTAACCCTAACACTATCCTAGGCCTGATGCTAACCCTAACCCTAACACTTACACTATCCTAGGGCTGATGCTAACCCTAACCCTAACCCTAACACTATCCTAGGTCTGATGCTAACCCTATACCTAACACTATCCTAGGGCTGATGCTAACCCTAACCCTAACCCTAACACTATCCTAGGGCTGACGTTAAACCTAACCATAACACTATCCTAGGGCTGATGCTAACCCTAACCCTAACCCTAACACTCTCCTAGGGGTGATGCTAACCCTAACCCTAACACTATCCTAGGCCTGATGCTAACCCTAACCCTAACACTATCCTAGGGCTGATGCTAACCCTAACCCTAACCCTAACACTATCCTAGGGCGGATGCTAACCCTAACCCTAACCCTAACACTATCCTAGGGCTGATGCTAACCCTAACCCTAACTCTAACACTATCTTAGGGCTGAGGCTAACCCTAACCCAAACACTATCTTACGGCTAATGCTACCCCTACCCCTAACCCTAACACTATCCTAAGGCTGATGCTAACCCTAACACTAACATTATCCTAGGCCTGGTGCTAACGCTAACCCTAACCCTAACACTATCCTAGGGCTGATGCTAACCCTAACACTAATACTATCCTAGGGCTGATGCTAACCCTAACCCTAACACTATCCTGGGTCTGATGCTAACCCTAAACCTAACACTATCCTAGGGCTGATGCTAACCCTAACCCTAACACTATCCTAGGGCTGATGTTAACCCTAACCTTAACACTATCCTAGGGCTGATGCTAACCCTAACCCTAACCCTAACACTATCCTAGGCCTGATGCTAACCCTATCCCTAACCCTAACACTCTCCTAGGGCTGAGGCTAACCCTAACCCTAACACTATCCTAGGGCTGATGCTAACCCTAACCCTAACCCTAACACTATCCTAGGGTTGATGCTAACCCTAACCCTAACACTATCCTAGGGCTGATGTTCGCCCTAACCCTAACCCTAACACTATCCTAGGGCTGATGCTAACCCTAACCCTAACACTATCCTAGGGCTGATGCTAACCCTAACCCTAACCCTAACACTATCCTAGGGCTGATGCTAACCCTAACCCTAACACTATCCTAGGGCTGATGCTAACCATAACCCTAACCCTAACCCTAACACTATCCTAAGTCTGATGCTAACCCTAGCCCTCACACTATCCTTGGCCTGATGATAACCCTAACCCTAACCTTAACACTATCCTAGGGCTGATGCTAACCCTAACCCTAACCCTAACACTATCCTAGAGCTGATGCTAACCCTAACCCTAACACTATCCTAGGGCTGATGCTAACCCTAACCCTAACACTGTCCTAGGGCTGATGCTAACACTAACCCTAACCCTAACACTATCCTAGGGCTGATGCTAACAATAATGCTAAGCCTAACACTATCCTTGAACTTATGCTAACCCTAACCCTAACCCTAACACTATCCTAGGCCTGATGATAACCCTAACCCTAACACTATCCTAGGGTTTATGTTAACCCTAACCCTAATACTATCCTAGGGCTGATGCTAACCCTAACCCTAACCCTAACACTATCCTAGGGCGGATGCTAACCCTAACCCTAACCCTAACACTATCCTAGGGCTGATGCTAACCCTAACACTAACACTATCCTAGGGCTGATGCTAACCCTAACCCTAACCCTAACACTATCCTAGGGATGATGCTAACCCTAACCCTAACTCTAACACTATCTTAGGGCTGAGGCTATCCCTAACCCAAACCCGATCCTACGGCTGATGCTAACCCTAACCCTAACCCTAACACTATCCTAAGGCTGATGCTAACCCTAACACTAACACTATCCTGGGCCTGGTGCTAACCCTAAACCTAACCCTAACACTATCCTAGGGCTGATGCTAACCCTAACCCTAATACTATCCTAGGGCTGATGCTAACCCTAACCCTAACCCTAACACTATCCTAGGGCTGATGCTAACCCTAACCCTAACCCTAACACTATCCTAGAGCTGATGCTAACCCTAACCCTAACACTATCCTAGGCCTGATGCTAACCGTAACCCTAACACTTACACTATCCTAGGCCTGATGCTAACCCTAACCGTAACCCTAACACTATCCTAGGTCTGATGCTAACCCTAAACCTAACACTATCCTAGGGCTGATGCTAACCCTAACCCTAACCCTAACACTATCCTAGGGCTGATGTTAACCCTAACACTAACACTATCCTAGGGATGATGCTAACCCTAACCCTAACCCTAACACTCTCCTAGGGCTGATGCTAACCCTAACCCTAACACTATCCTAGGCCTGATGCTAACCCTAACCCTAACACTATCCTAGGGCTGATGCTAACACTAACCCTAACCCTAACACTATCCTAGGCCTGATGCTAAATGTATCCCTAACCCTAACAATCTCGTAGGGCTGAGACTAACCCTAACCCTAACCCTAACACTATCCTAGGGCTGATGCTAACCCTAACCCTAAAACTATCCTAGGGCTGATGCTAACCCTAACCCTAACACTATCCTAGGGCTGATGCTAACCCTAACCCTAACCCTAAAACTATCCTAGGGCTGACGCTAACCCTAACCCTAACCCTAACACTATCCTAGGGCTGATGCTAACCCTAACCCTAACACTATCCTAGGGCTGACGCTAATCCTAACCCTAACACTAACACTATCCTAGGGCTGATGCTAACCCTAACCCTAACCCTAACACTATCCTAGAGCTGATGCTAAAGCTAACCCTAACCCTAACCCTAACCCTAACCCTAATACTATCCTAGGGCTGATGCTAACCCTAACCCTAACACTAACACTATCCTGGGGTGATGCTAACCCTAACACTAACACTATCCTAGGGCTGATGCTAACCCTAACCCTAACGCTAACACTACCCTAGGGCTGATGCTAACCCTAACCCTAACTCTAACACTATCCTAGAGCTGAGGCTAACCCTAACCCTAACACTATCCTACGGCTGATGCTAACCCCAACCCTAACCCTAACACTATCCTAAGGCTGATGCTAACCCTAACACTAACACTATACTAGGCCTGGTGCTAACCCTAACCCTGACACTATCCTAGGGTTGATGCTAACCCTAACCCTAACCCTAACACTATCCTAGGGCTGATGCTAACCCTAACCCTAACACTATCCTAGGGCTGATGCTAACCCTAACCCTAACCCTAACACTATCGTAGGGCTGATGCTAACCCTAACCCTAACCCTAACACTATCCTAGAGCTGATGCTAACCCTAACCCTAACCCGAACCCTAACCCTAATACTATCCTAGGGCTGATGCTAACCCTAACCCTAACGCTAACACTATCCTAGGGCTGATGCTAACCCTAACCCTAACACTATCCTAGGGCTGATGCTAACCCAAACCCTAACCCTAACACTATCCTAGGGCTGATGCTAACACTAACCCTAACTCTAACACTATCCTAGGGCTGAGGCTAACCCTAACCCTAACACTATCCTAGGCCTGGTGCTAACCCTAACCCTAACCCTAACACTATCCTAAGGCTGATGCTAACCCTAACACTAACACTATCCTAGGGCTGGTGCTAACCCTAAACCTAACCCTAACACTATTCTACGGCTGATGCTAACCCTAACCCTAATAATATCCTAGGGCTGATGCTAACCCTAACCCTCACCCTAACACTATCCTAGGGCTGATGCTAACCCTAACCCTAACCCTAACACTATCCTAGGGCTGATGCTGACCCTAACCCTAACACTATCCTATGCCTGATGATAACCCTAACCCTACCCTAACACTATCCTAGGGCTGATGCTAACCCTAACCCTAACACTGTCCTAGGGCTGATGCTAACCCTAACCCTACCCCTAACACTATCCTAGGGCTGATGCTAACCCTAACCATAACCCTAACACTATCCTAGGGCTGATGCTAACCCTAACTCTAACACTATCCTAGGGCTGATGCTAACCCTAACCCTAACTCTAACACTATCTTAGGGCTGAGGGTAACCCTAACCCAAACACTATCCTACGGCTGATGCTAACCCTAACCCTAACCCTAACACTATCCTAAGGCTGATGCTAACCCTAACACTAACACTATCCTGGGCCTGGTGCTAACCCTAACCCTAACCCTAACACTATCCTAGGGCTGATGCTAACCCTAACCCTAATACTATCCTAGGGCTGATGCTAACCCTAACCCTAACCCTAACACTATCCTAGGGCTGATGCTAACCCTAACCCTAACCCTAACACTATCCTAGGGCTGATGCTAACCCTAACCCTAACACTATCCTAGGCCTGATGCTAACCTTAACCCTAAAATTTACACTATCCTAGGGCTGATGCTAACCCTAACCCTAACACTATCCTAGGTCTGATCCTAACCCTAAACCTAACACTATCCTAGGGCTGATGCTAACCCTAACCCTAACCCTAACACTATCCTAGGGCTGATGTTAACCCTAACCCTAACACTATCCTAGGGATGATGCTAACCCTAACCCTAACCCTAACACTCTCCTAAGGCTGATGCTAACCCTAACCCTAACACTATCCTAGGCCTGATGCTAACCCTAACCCTAACACTATCCTAGGGCTGATGCTAACCCTAACCCTAACCCTAACACTATCCTAGGCCTGATGCTAAATCTATCCCTAACCCTAATAATCTGCTAGGGCTGAGGCTAACCCTAACCCTAACACTATCCTAGGGCTGATGCTAACCCTAACCCTAACCCTAACACTATCCTAGGGCTGATGCTAACCCTAACCCTAACACTATCCTAGGGCTGATGCTAACCCTAACCCTAACACTATCCTAGGGCTGATGCTAACCCTAACCCTAGCCCTAACACTCTCCTAGGGCTGATGCGAAAGGTAACCCTAACACTATCCTAGGCCTCATGCTAACCCTAACCCTAACACTATCCTAGGGCTGATGCTAACCCTAACCCTAAAACTATCCTAGGGCTGATGCTAACCCTAACCCTAACCCTAACACTATCCTAGGGCTGATGCTAACCCTAACCCTAACACGGTCCTAGGGCTGATGCTAACCCTAACCCTAACCCTAACACTATCCTAGGCCTGATGATAACCCTAACACTAACCCTAACACTAACACTATCCTAGGGTTTATGTTAACCCTAACACTAACACTATCCTAGGGCTGATGCTAACCCTAACCCTAACCCCAACACTATCCTAGGGCGGATGCTAACCCTAACCCTAACCCTAACACTATCCTAGGGCTGATGCTAACCCTAACACTAACACTATCCTAGGGCTGATGCTAACACTAACCCTAACCCTAACACTATCCTAGGGTGATGCTAACCCTAACACTAACTCTAACACTATCTTAGGGCTGAGGCTAACCCTAACCCAAACACTATCCTACGGCTGATGCTAACCCTAACCCTAACCCTAACACTATCCTAAGGCTGATGCTAATCTTAACACAAACACTATCCTGGGTCTGGTGCTCACCCTAACCCTAACCCTAACACTATCCTAGGGCTGATGCTAGCCCTAACCCTAACCCTAACACTATCCTAGGGCTGATGCTAACCCTAACCCTAACCCTAACACTATCCTAGGGCTGATGCTAACCCTAACCCTAACACTATCCTAGGCCTGATGCTAACCCTAACCCTAACACTTACACTATCCTAGGGCTGATGCTAACCCTAACCCTAACCCTAACACTATCCTAGGGCTGATGCTAACCCTATACCTAACACTATCCTAGGGCTGATGCTAACCCTAACCCTAACCCTAACACTATCCTAGGGCTGATGCTAACCCTAACCCTAACACTATCCTAGGCCTGATGCTAACCCTAACCCTAACACTATCCTAGGGCTGATGCTAACCCTAACCCTAACTCTAACACTATCCTAGGGCTGATGCTAACCCTAACCCTAACACTATCCTAGGGCTGATGTTAACCCTAACCTTAACACTATCCTAGGGCTGATGCTAACCCTAACCCTAACCCTAACACTCTCCTAGGGCTGATGCTAACCGTAACCCTAACACTATCCTAGGCCTGATGCTAACCCTAACCCTAACACTATCCTAGGGCTGATGCTAACCCTAACCCTAACCCTAACACTATCCTAGGCCTGATGCTAACCCTATCCCTATCCCTAACACTCTCCTAGGGCTGAGGCTAACCCTAACCCTAACACTATCCTAGGGCTGATGCTAACCCTAACCCTAACCCTAACACTATCCTAGGGTTGATGCTAACCCTAACCCTAACACTATCCTAGGGCTGATGCTAACCCTAACCCTAACCCTAACACTATCCTAGGGCTGATGCTAACCCTAACCATAACACTATCCTAGGGCTGATGCTAACCCTAACCCTAACCCTAACACTATCCTAGGGCTGATGCTAACCCTAACACTAACACTATCCTAGGGCTGATGCTAACCCTAACCCTAACCCTAACACTATCCTAAGTCTGATGCTAACCCTAGCCCTCACACTATCCTAGGCCTGATGATAACCCTAACCCTAACCTTAACACTATCCTAGGGCTGATGCTAACCCTAACCCTAACCCTAACACTATCCTAGAGCTGATGCTAACCCTAACCCTAACACTATCCTAGGCCTGATGATAACCCTAACCCTAACCCTAACACTATCCTAGGGCTGATGCTAACCCTAACCCTAACACTGTCCTAGGGCTGATGCTAACCCTAACCCCAACACTAACACTATCCTAGGGTTGATGCTAACCCTAACCCTAACACTATCCTAGGGCTGACGCTAACCCTAACCCTAACACTAACACTATCTTAGGGCTGAGGCTATCCCTAACCCAAACCCTATCCTACGGCTGATGCTAACCCTAACCCTAACCCTAACACTATCCTAAGGATGATGCTAACCCTAACACTAACACTATCCTGGGCCTGGTGCTAACCCTAACCCTAACCCTAACACTATCCTAGGGCTGATGCTAACCCTAACCCTAATACTATCCTAGGGCTGATGCTAACCCTAACCCTAACCCTAACACTATCCTAGGGCTGATGCTAACCCTAACCCTAACCCTAACACTATCCTAGGGCTGATGCTAACCCTAACCCTAACACTATCCTAGGCCTGATGCTAACCCTAACCCTAACCCTAACACTATCCTAGGGCTGATGTTAACCCTAACCCTAACACTATCCTAGGGATGATGCTAACCCTAACCCTAACCCTAACACTCTCCTAGGGCTGATGGTAACCCTAACCCTAACACTATCCTAGGGCTGATGCTAACCCTAACCCTAACCCTAACACTATCCTATGCCTGATGATAATCTATCCCTAACCCTAACAATCTGCTAGGGCTGAGGCTAACCCTAACCCTAACAGTATCCTAGGGCTGATGCTAACCCTAACCCTAACCCTAACACTATCCTAGGGCTGATGCTAACCCTATCCCTAACACTATCCTAGGACTGATGCTAACCCTAACCCTAACACTATCCTAGGGCTGATGCTAACCCTAACACTAACCCTAACACTCTCCTAGGGCTGATGCTAAAGGTAACCCTAACACTATCCTAGGCCTCATGCTAACCCTAACCCTAACACTATCCTAGGGCTGATGCTAACCCTAACCCTAAAACTATCCTAGGGCTGATGCTAACCCTAACCCTAACCCGAACACTATCCTAGGGCTGATGCTAACCCTAACCCTAACACGGTCCTAGGGCTGATGCTAACCCTAACCCTAACCCTAACACTATCCTAGGCCTGATGATAACCTTAACACTAACCCTAACACTAACACTATCCTAGGGTTTATGTTAACCCTAACCCTAACACTATCCTAGGGCTGATGCTAACCCTAACCCTAACCCCAACACTATCCTAGGGCGGATGCTAACCCTAACCCTAACCCTAACACTATCCTAGGGCTGATGCTAACCCTAACACTAACACTATCCTAGGGCTGATGCTAACACTAACCCTAACCCTAACACTATCCTAGGGTGATGCTAACCCTAACACTAACTCTAACACTATCTTAGGGCTGAGGCTAACCGTAACCCAAACACTATCCTACCGCTGATGCTAACCCTAACCCTAACCCTAACACTATCCTAAGGCTGATGCTAATCTTAACACTAACACTATCCTGGGTCTGGTGCTCACCCTAACCCTAACCCTAACACTATCCTAGGGCTGATGCTAACCCTAACCCTAACCCTAACACTATCCTAGGTCTGATGCTAACTCTATACCTAACACTATCCTAGGGCTGCTGCTAACCCTAACCCTAACCCTAACACTATCCTAGGGCTGATGCTAACCCTAACCCTAACACTATCCTAGGCCTGATGCTAACCCTAACCCTAACACTATCCTAGGGCTGATGCTAACCCTAACCCTAACCCTAACACTATCCTAGGTCTGATGCTAACTCTATACCTAACAATATCCTAGGGCTGATGCTAACCCTAACCCTAACCCTAACACTATCCTAGGGCTGATGCTAACCCTAACCCTAACACTATCCTAGGCCTGATGCTAACCCTAACCCTAACACTATCCTAGGGCTGATGCTAACCCTAACCCTAACCCTAACACTATCCTAGGCCTGATGCTAACCCTAACCCTAACACTATCCTAGGGCTGATGCTAACCCTAACCCTAACCCTAACACTATCCTAGGCCTGATGCTAACCCTATCCCTAACCCTAACACTCTCCTAGGGCTGAGGCAACCCTAACCCTAACACTATCCTAGGGCTGATGCTAACCCTAACCCTAACCATAACACTATCCTAGGGTTGATGCTAACCCTAACCCTAACACTATCCTAGGGCTGATGCTAACCCTAACCCTAACACTAACACTATCCTAGGGCTGATGCTAACCCTAACCCTAACACTATCCTAAGTCTGATGCTAACCCTAGCCCTCACACTATCCTTGGCCTGATGATAACCCTAATCCTAACCTTAACACTATCCTAGGGCTGATGCTAACCCTAACCCTAACCCTAACACTATCCTAGAGCTGATGCTAACCCTAACCCTAACACTATCCTAGGGCTGATGCTAACCCTAACCCTAACACTGTCCTAGGGCTGATGCTAACACTAACCCTAACCCTAACACTATCCTAAGGCTGATGCTAATCTTAACACAAACACTATCCTGGGTCTGGTGCTCACCCTAACCCTAACCCTAACACTATCCTAGGGCTGATGCTAGCCCTAACCCTAACCCTAACACTATCCTAGGGCTGATGCTAACCCTAACCCTAACCCTAACACTATCCTAGGGCTGATGCTAACCCTAACCCTAACACTATCCTAGGCCTGATGCTAACCCTAACCCTAACACTTACACTATCCTAGGGCTGATGCTAACCCTAACCCTAACCCTAACACTATCCTAGGGCTGATGCTAACCCTATACCTAACACTATCCTAGGGCTGATGCTAACCCTAACCCTAACCCTAACACTATCCTAGGGCTGATGCTAACCCTAACCCTAACACTATCCTAGGCCTGATGCTAACCCTAACCCTAACACTATCCTAGGGCTGATGCTAACCCTAACCCTAACTCTAACACTATCCTAGGGCTGATGCTAACCCTAACCCTAACACTATCCTAGGGCTGATGTTAACCCTAACCTTAACACTATCCTAGGGCTGATGCTAACCCTAACCCTAACCCTAACACTCTCCTAGGGCTGATGCTAACCGTAACCCTAACACTATCCTAGGCCTGATGCTAACCCTAACCCTAACACTATCCTAGGGCTGATGCTAACCCTAACCCTAACCCTAACACTATCCTAGGCCTGATGCTAACCCTATCCCTATCCCTAACACTCTCCTAGGGCTGAGGCTAACCCTAACCCTAACACTATCCTAGGGCTGATGCTAACCCTAACCCTAACCCTAACACTATCCTAGGGTTGATGCTAACCCTAACCCTAACACTATCCTAGGGCTGATGCTAACCCTAACCCTAACCCTAACACTATCCTAGGGCTGATGCTAACCCTAACCATAACACTATCCTAGGGCTGATGCTAACCCTAACCCTAACCCTAACACTATCCTAGGGCTGATGCTAACCCTAACACTAACACTATCCTAGGGCTGATGCTAACCCTAACCCTAACCCTAACACTATCCTAAGTCTGATGCTAACCCTAGCCCTCACACTATCCTAGGCCTGATGATAACCCTAACCCTAACCTTAACACTATCCTAGGGCTGATGCTAACCCTAACCCTAACCCTAACACTATCCTAGAGCTGATGCTAACCCTAACCCTAACACTATCCTAGGCCTGATGATAACCCTAACCCTAACCCTAACACTATCCTAGGGCTGATGCTAACCCTAACCCTAACACTGTCCTAGGGCTGATGCTAACCCTAACCCCAACACTAACACTATCCTAGGGTTGATGCTAACCCTAACCCTAACACTATCCTAGGGCTGACGCTAACCCTAACCCTAACACTAACACTATCTTAGGGCTGAGGCTATCCCTAACCCAAACCCTATCCTACGGCTGATGCTAACCCTAACCCTAACCCTAACACTATCCTAAGGATGATGCTAACCCTAACACTAACACTATCCTGGGCCTGGTGCTAACCCTAACCCTAACCCTAACACTATCCTAGGGCTGATGCTAACCCTAACCCTAATACTATCCTAGGGCTGATGCTAACCCTAACCCTAACCCTAACACTATCCTAGGGCTGATGCTAACCCTAACCCTAACCCTAACACTATCCTAGGGCTGATGCTAACCCTAACCCTAACACTATCCTAGGCCTGATGCTAACCCTAACCCTAACCCTAACACTATCCTAGGGCTGATGTTAACCCTAACCCTAACACTATCCTAGGGATGATGCTAACCCTAACCCTAACCCTAACACTCTCCTAGGGCTGATGGTAACCCTAACCCTAACACTATCCTAGGGCTGATGCTAACCCTAACCCTAACCCTAACACTATCCTATGCCTGATGATAATCTATCCCTAACCCTAACAATCTGCTAGGGCTGAGGCTAACCCTAACCCTAACAGTATCCTAGGGCTGATGCTAACCCTAACCCTAACCCTAACACTATCCTAGGGCTGATGCTAACCCTATCCCTAACACTATCCTAGGACTGATGCTAACCCTAACCCTAACACTATCCTAGGGCTGATGCTAACCCTAACACTAACCCTAACACTCTCCTAGGGCTGATGCTAAAGGTAACCCTAACACTATCCTAGGCCTCATGCTAACCCTAACCCTAACACTATCCTAGGGCTGATGCTAACCCTAACCCTAAAACTATCCTAGGGCTGATGCTAACCCTAACCCTAACCCGAACACTATCCTAGGGCTGATGCTAACCCTAACCCTAACACGGTCCTAGGGCTGATGCTAACCCTAACCCTAACCCTAACACTATCCTAGGCCTGATGATAACCTTAACACTAACCCTAACACTAACACTATCCTAGGGTTTATGTTAACCCTAACCCTAACACTATCCTAGGGCTGATGCTAACCCTAACCCTAACCCCAACACTATCCTAGGGCGGATGCTAACCCTAACCCTAACCCTAACACTATCCTAGGGCTGATGCTAACCCTAACACTAACACTATCCTAGGGCTGATGCTAACACTAACCCTAACCCTAACACTATCCTAGGGTGATGCTAACCCTAACACTAACTCTAACACTATCTTAGGGCTGAGGCTAACCGTAACCCAAACACTATCCTACCGCTGATGCTAACCCTAACCCTAACCCTAACACTATCCTAAGGCTGATGCTAATCTTAACACTAACACTATCCTGGGTCTGGTGCTCACCCTAACCCTAACCCTAACACTATCCTAGGGCTGATGCTAACCCTAACCCTAACCCTAACACTATCCTAGGTCTGATGCTAACTCTATACCTAACACTATCCTAGGGCTGCTGCTAACCCTAACCCTAACCCTAACACTATCCTAGGGCTGATGCTAACCCTAACCCTAACACTATCCTAGGCCTGATGCTAACCCTAACCCTAACACTATCCTAGGGCTGATGCTAACCCTAACCCTAACCCTAACACTATCCTAGGTCTGATGCTAACTCTATACCTAACAATATCCTAGGGCTGATGCTAACCCTAACCCTAACCCTAACACTATCCTAGGGCTGATGCTAACCCTAACCCTAACACTATCCTAGGCCTGATGCTAACCCTAACCCTAACACTATCCTAGGGCTGATGCTAACCCTAACCCTAACCCTAACACTATCCTAGGCCTGATGCTAACCCTAACCCTAACACTATCCTAGGGCTGATGCTAACCCTAACCCTAACCCTAACACTATCCTAGGCCTGATGCTAACCCTATCCCTAACCCTAACACTCTCCTAGGGCTGAGGCAACCCTAACCCTAACACTATCCTAGGGCTGATGCTAACCCTAACCCTAACCATAACACTATCCTAGGGTTGATGCTAACCCTAACCCTAACACTATCCTAGGGCTGATGCTAACCCTAACCCTAACCCTAACACTATCCTAGGGCTGATGCTAACCCTAACCCTAACACTATCCTAAGTCTGATGCTAACCCTAGCCCTCACACTATCCTTGGCCTGATGATAACCCTAATCCTAACCTTAACACTATCCTAGGGCTGATGCTAACCCTAACCCTAACCCTAACACTATCCTAGAGCTGATGCTAACCCTAACCCTAACACTATCCTAGGGCTGATGCTAACCCTAACCCTAACACTGTCCTAGGGCTGATGCTAACACTAACCCTAACCCTAACACTATCCTAGGGCTGATGCTAACCCTAATGCTAAGCCTAACACTATCCTTGAACTTATGCTAACCCTAACCCTAACCCTAACACTATCCTAGGCCTGATGATAACCCTAACCCTAACACTATCCTAGGGTTTATGTTAACCCTAACCCTAATACTATCCTAGGGCTGATGCTAACCCTAACCCTAACCCTAACACTATCCTAGGGCGGATGCTAACCCTAACCCTAACCCTAACACTATCCTAGGGCTGATGCTAACCCTAACACTAACACTATCCTAGGGCTGATGCTAACCCTAACCCTAACCCTAACACTATCCTAGGGATGATGCTAACCCTAACCCTAACTCTAACACTATCTTAGGGCTGAGGCTATCCCTAACCCAAACCCGATCCTACGGCTGATGCTAACCCTAACCCTAACCCTAACACTATCCTAAGGCTGATGCTAACCCTAACACTAACACTATCCTGGGCCTGGTGCTAACCCTAAACCTAACCCTAACACTATCCTAGGGCTGATGCTAACCCTAACCCTAATACTATCCTAGGGCTGATGCTAACCCTAACCCTAACCCTAACACTATCCTAGGGCTGATGCTAACCCTAACCCTAACCCTAACACTATCCTAGAGCTGACGCTAACCCTAACCCTAACACTATCCTAGGCCTGATGCTAACCGTAACCCTAACACTTACACTATCCTAGGCCTGATGCTAACCCTAACCGTAACCCTAACACTATCCTAGGTCTGATGCTAACCCTAAACCTAACACTATCCTAGGGCTGATGCTAACCCTAACCCTAACCCTAACACTATCCTAGGGCTGATGTTAACCCTAACACTAACACTATCCTAGGGATGATGCTAACCCTAACCCTAACCCTAACACTCTCCTAGGGCTGATGCTAACCCTAACCCTAACAGTATCCTAGGCCTGATGCTAACCCTAACCCTAACACTATCCTAGGGCTGATGCTAACACTAACCCTAACCCTAACACTATCCTAGGCCTGATGCTAAATGTATCCCTAACCCTAACAATCTCGTAGGGCTGAGACTAACCCTAACCCTAACCCTAACACTATCCTAGGGCTGATGCTAACCCTAACCCTAAAACTATCCTAGGGCTGATGCTAACCCTAACCCTAACACTATCCTAGGGCTGATGCTAACCCTAACCCTAACCCTAAAACTATCCTAGGGCTGACGCTAACCCTAACCCTAACCCTAACACTATCCTAGGGCTGATGCTAACCCTAACCCTAACACTATCCTAGGGCTGACGCTAATCCTAACCCTAACCCTAACACTATCCTAGGGCTGATGCTAACCCTAACCCTAACCCTAACACTATCCTAGAGCTGATGCTAAAGCTAACCCTAACCCTAACCCTAACCCTAACCCTAATACTATCCTAGGGCTGATGCTAACCCTAACCCTAACACTAACACTATCCTGGGGTGATGCTAACCCTAACACTAACACTATCCTAGGGCTGATGCTAACCCTAACCCTAACGCTAACACTACCCTAGGGCTGATGCTAACCCTAACCCTAACTCTAACACTATCCTAGAGCTGAGGCTAACCCTAACCCTAACACTATCCTACGGCTGATGCTAACCCCAACCCTAACCCTAACACTATCCTAAGGCTGATGCTAACCCTAACACTAACACTATACTAGGCCTGGTGCTAACCCTAACCCTGACACTATCCTAGGGTTGATGCTAACCCTAACCCTAACCCTAACACTATCCTAGGGCTGATGCTAACCCTAACCCTAACACTATCCTAGGGCTGATGCTAACCCTAACCCTAACCCTAACACTATCGTAGGGCTGATGCTAACCCTAACCCTAACCCTAACACTATCCTAGAGCTGATGCTAACCCTAACCCTAACCCTAACCCTAACCCTAATACTATCCTAGGGCTGATGCTAACCCTAACCCTAACGCTAACACTATCCTAGGGCTGATGCTAACCCTAACCCTAACACTATCCTAGGGCTGATGCTAACCCAAACCCTAACCCTAACACTATCCTAGGGCTGATGCTAACACTAACCCTAACTCTAACACTATCCTAGGGCTGAGGCTAACCCTAACCCTAACACTATCCTAGGCCTGGTGCTAACCCTAACCCTAACCCTAACACTATCCTAAGGCTGATGCTAACCCTAACACTAACACTATCCTAGGGCTGGTGCTAACCCTAAACCTAACCCTAACACTATTCTACGGCTGATGCTAACCCTAACCCTAATAATATCCTAGGGCTGATGCTAACCCTAACCCTCACCCTAACACTATCCTAGGGCTGATGCTAACCCTAACCCTAACCCTAACACTATCCTAGGGCTGATGCTAACCCTAACCCTAACACTATCCTAGGGTGATGCTAACCCTAACACTAACTCTAACACTATCTTAGGGCTGAGGCTAACCGTAACCCAAACACTATCCTACCGCTGATGCTAACCCTAACCCTAACCCTAACACTATCCTAAGGCTGATGCTAATCTTAACACTAACACTATCCTGGGTCTGGTGCTCACCCTAACCCTAACCCTAACACTATCCTAGGGCTGATGCTAACCCTAACCCTAACCCTAACACTATCCTAGGTCTGATGCTAACTCTATACCTAACACTATCCTAGGGCTGATGCTAACCCTAACCCTAACCCTAACACTATCCTAGGGCTGATGCTAACCCTAACCCTAACACTATCCTAGGCCTGATGCTAACCCTAACCCTAACACTATCCTAGGGCTGATGCCAACCCTAACCCTAACCCTAACACTATCCTAGGTCTGATGCTAACTCTATACCTAACAATATCCTAGGGCTGATGCTAACCCTAACCCTAACCCTAACACTATCCTAGGGCTGATGCTAACCCTAACCCTAACACTATCCTAGGCCTGATGCTAACCCTAACCCTAACACTATCCTAGGGCTGATGCTAACCCTAACCCTAACCCTAACACTATCCTAGGCCTGATGCTAACCCTAACCCTAACACTATCCTAGGGCTGATGCTAACCCTAACCCTAACCCTAACACTATCCTAGGCCTGATGCTAACCCTATCCCTAACCCTAACACTCTCCTAGGGCTGAGGCAACCCTAACCCTAACACTATCCTAGGGCTGATGCTAACCCTAACCCTAACCATAACACTATCCTAGGGTTGATGCTAACCCTAACCCTAACACTATCCTAGGGCTGATGCTAACCCTAACCCTAACCCTAACACTATCCTAGGGCTGATGCTAACCCTAACCCTAACACTATCCTAGGGCTGATGCTAACCCTAACCCTAACCCTAACACTATCCTAGGGCTGATGCTAACCCTAACCCTAACACTATCCTAGGGCTGATGCTAACCCTAACCCTAACCCTAACACTATCCTAAGTCTGATGCTAACCCTAGCCCTCACACTATCCTAGGCCTGATGATAACCCTAACCCTAACCTTAACACTATCCTAGGGCTGATGCTAACCCTAACCCTAACCCTAACACTATCCTAGAGCTGATGCTAACCATAACCCTAACACTATCCTAGGCCTGATGATAACCCTAACCCTAACCCTAACACTATCCTAGGGCTGATGCTAACCCTAACCCTAACACTGTCCTAGGGCTGATGCTAACCCTAACCCTAACCCTAACACTATCCTAGAGTTGATGCTAACCCTAACCCTAACACTATCCTAGGGCTGATGCTAACCCTAACCCTAACACTAACACTATCTTAGGGCTGAGGCTATCCCTAACCGAAACCCTATCCTACGGCTGATGCTAACCCTAACCCTAACCCTAACACTATCCTAAGGCTGATGCTAACCCTAACACTAACACTATCCTGGGCCTGGTGCTAACCCTAACCCTAACCCTAACACTATCCTAGGGCTGATGCTAACCCTAACCCTAATACTATCCTAGGGCTGATGCTAACCCTAACCCTAACCCTAACACTATCCTAGGGCTGATGCTAACCCTAACCCTAACCCTAACACTATCCTAGGGCTGATGCTAACCCTAACCCTAACACTATCCTAGGCCTGATGCTAACCCTAACCCTAACACTTACACTATCCTAGGGCTGATGCTAACCCTAACCCTAACCCTAACACTATCCTAGGTCTGATCCTAACCCTAAACCTAACACTATCCTAGGGCTGATGCTAACCCTAACCCTAACCCTAACACTATCCTAGGGCTGATGTTAACCCTAACCCTAACACTATCCTAGGGATGATGCTAACCCTAACCCTAACCCTAACACTCTCCTAGGGCTGATGCTAACCCTAACCCTAATACTATCCTAGGGCTGATGCTAACCCTAACCCTAACCCTAATACTATCCTATGCCTGATGCTAAATCTATCCCTAACCCTAACAATCTGCTAGGGCTGAGGCTAACCCTAACCCTAACACTATCCTAGGGCTGATGCTAACCCTAACCCTAACCCTAACACTATCCTAGGGCTGATGCTAACCCTATCCCTAACACTATCCTAGGGCTGATGCTAACCCTAACCCTAACACTATCCTAGGGCTGATGCTAACCCTAACCCTAACCCTAACACTCTCCTAGGGCTGATGCTAAAGGTAACCCTAACACTATCCTAGGCCTCATGCTAACCCTAACCCTAACACTATCCTAGGGCTGATGCTAACCCTATCCCTAAAACTATCCTAGGGCTGATGCTAACCCTAACCCTAACCCTAACACTATCCTAGGGCTGATGCTAACCCTAACCCTAACACGGTCCTAGGGCTGATGCTAACCCTAACCCTAACCCTAACACTATCCTAGGCCTGATGATAACCTTAACACTAACCCTAACACTAACACTATCCTAGGGTTTATGTTAACCCTAACCATAACACTATCCTAGGGCTGATGCTAACCCTAACCCTAACCCCAACACTATCCTAGGGCGGATGCTAACCCTAACCCTAACCCTAACACTATCCTAGGGCTGATGCTAACCCTAACACTAACACTATCCTAGGGCTGATGCTAACACTAACCCTAACCCTAACACTATCCTAGGGTGATGCTAACCCTAACACTAACTCTAACACTATCTTAGGGCTGAGGCTAACCCTAACCCAAACACTATCCTACGGCTGATGCTAACCCTAACCCTAACCCTAACACTATCCTAAGGCTGATGCTAATCTTAACACTAACACTATCCTGGGTCTGGTGCTCACCCTAACCCTAACCCTAACACTATCCTAGGGCTGATGCTAACCCTAACCCTAACCCTAACACTATCCTAGGGCTGATGCTAACCCTAACCCTAACCCTAACACTATCCTAGGGCTGATGCTAACCCTAACCCTAACACTATCCTAGGCCTGATGCTAACCCTAACCCTAACACTTACACTATCCTAGGGCTGATGCTAACCCTAACCCTAACCCTAACACTATCCTAGGTCTGATGCTAACCCTATACCTAACACTATCCTAGGGCTGATGCTAACCCTAACCCTAACCCTAACACTATCCTAGGGCTGACGTTAAACCTAACCATAACACTATCCTAGGGCTGATGCTAACCCTAACCCTAACCCTAACACTCTCCTAGGGGTGATGCTAACCCTAACCCTAACACTATCCTAGGCCTGATGCTAACCCTAACCCTAACACTATCCTAGGGCTGATGCTAACCCTAACCCTAACCCTAACACTATCCTAGGGCGGATGCTAACCCTAACCCTAACCCTAACACTATCCTAGGGCTGATGCTAACCCTAACCCTAACTCTAACACTATCTTAGGGCTGAGGCTAACCCTAACCCAAACACTATCCTACGGCTAATGCTACCCCTACCCCTAACCCTAACACTATCCTAAGGCTGATGCTAACCCTAACACTAACATTATCCTAGGCCTGGTGCTAACGCTAACCCTAACCCTAACACTATCCTAGGGCTGATGCTAACCCTAACACTAATACTATCCTAGGGCTGATGCTAACCCTAACCCTAACACTATCCTAGGTCTGATGCTAACCCTAAACCTAACACTATCCTAGGGCTGATGCTAACCCTAACCCTAACACTATCCTAGGGCTGATGTTAACCCTAACCTTAACACTATCCTAGGGCTGATGCTAACCCTAACCCTAACCCTAACACTATCCTAGGCCTGATGCTAACCCTATCCCTAACCCTAACACTCTCCTAGGGCTGAGGCTAACCCTAACCCTAACACTATCCTAGGGCTGATGCTAACCCTAACCCTAACCCTAACACTATCCTAGGGTTGATGCTAACCCTAACCCTAACACTATCCTAGGGCTGATGTTCGCCCTAACCCTAACCCTAACACTATCCTAGGGCTGATGCTAACCCTAACCCTAACACTATCCTAGGGCTGATGCTAACCCTAACCCTAACCCTAACACTATCCTAGGGCTGATGCTAACCCTAACCCTAACACTATCCTAGGGCTGATGCTAACCATAACCCTAACCCTAACCCTAACACTATCCTAAGTCTGATGCTAACCCTAGCCCTCACACTATCCTTGGCCTGATGATAACCCTAACCCTAACCTTAACACTATCCTAGGGCTGATGCTAACCCTAACCCTAACCCTAACACTATCCTAGAGCTGATGCTAACCCTAACCCTAACACTATCCTAGGGCTGATGCTAACCCTAACCCTAACACTGTCCTAGGGCTGATGCTAACACTAACCCTAACCCTAACACTATCCTAGGGCTGATGCTAACCCTAATGCTAAGCCTAACACTATCCTTGAACTTATGCTAACCCTAACCCTAACCCTAACACTATCCTAGGCCTGATGATAACCCTAACCCTAACACTATCCTAGGGTTTATGTTAACCCTAACCCTAATACTATCCTAGGGCTGATGCTAACCCTAACCCTAACCCTAACACTATCCTAGGGCGGATGCTAACCCTAACCCTAACCCTAACACTATCCTAGGGCTGATGCTAACCCTAACACTAACACTATCCTAGGGCTGATGCTAACCCTAACCCTAACCCTAACACTATCCTAGGGATGATGCTAACCCTAACCCTAACTCTAACACTATCTTAGGGCTCAGGCTATCCCTAACCCAAACCCGATCCTACGGCTGATGCTAACCCTAACCCTAACCCTAACACTATCCTAAGGCTGATGCTAACCCTAACACTAACACTATCCTGGGCCTGGTGCTAACCCTAAACCTAACCCTAACACTATCCTAGGGCTGACGCTAACCCTAACCCTAATACTATCCTAGGGCTGATGCTAACCCTAACCCTAACCCTAACACTATCCTAGGGCTGATGCTAACCCTAACCCTAACCCTAACACTATCCTAGAGCTGATGCTAACCCTAACCCTAACACTATCCTAGGCCTGATGCTAACCGTAACCCTAACACTTACACTATCCTAGGCCTGATGCTAACCCTAACCGTAACCCTAACACTATCCTAGGTCTGATGCTAACCCTAAACCTAACACTATCCTAGGGCTGATGCTAACCCTAACCCTAACCCTAACACTATCCTAGGGCTGATGTTAACCCTAACACTAACACTATCCTAGGGATGATGCTAACCCTAACCCTAACCCTAACACTCTCCTAGGGCTGATGCTAACCCTAACCCTAACACTATCCTAGGCCTGATGCTAACACTAACCCTAACACTATCCTAGGGCTGATGCTAACACTAACCCTAACCCTAACACTATCCTAGGCCTGATGCTAAATGTATCCCTAACCCTAACAATCTCGTAGGGCTGAGACTAACCCTAACCCTAACCCTAACACTATCCTAGGGCTGATGCTAACCCTAACCCTAAAACTATCCTAGGGCTGATGCTAACCCTAACCCTAACACTATCCTAGGGCTGATGCTAACCCTAACCCTAACCCTAAAACTATCCTAGGGCTGACGCTAACCCTAACCCTAACCCTAACACTATCCTAGGGCTGATGCTAACCCTAACCCTAACACTATCCTAGGGCTGACGCTAATCCTAACCCTAACCCTAACACTATCCTAGGGCTGATGCTAAGCCTAACCCTAACCCTAACACTATCCTAGAGCTGATGCTAAAGCTAACCCTAACCCTAACCCTAACCCTAACCCTAATACTATCCTAGGGCTGATGCTAACCCTAACCCTAACACTAACACTATCCTGGGGTGATGCTAACCCTAACACTAACACTATCCTAGGGCTGATGCTAACCCTAACCCTAACGCTAACACTACCCTAGGGCTGATGCTAACCCTAACCCTAACTCTAACACTATCCTAGAGCTGAGGCTAACCCTAACCCTAACACTATCCTACGGCTGATGCTAACCCCAACCCTAACCCTAACACTATCCTAAGGCTGATGCTAACCCTAACACTAACACTATACTAGGCCTGGTGCTAACCCTAACCCTGACACTATCCTAGGGTTGATGCTAACCCTAACCCTAACCCTAACACTATCCTAGGGCTGATGCTAACCCTAACCCTAACACTATCCTAGGGCTGATGCTAACCCTAACCCTAACCCTAACACTATCGTAGGGCTGATGCTAACCCTAACCCTAACCCTAACACTATCCTAGAGCTGATGCTAACCCTAACCCTAACCCTAACCCTAACCCTAATACTATCCTAGGGCTGATGCTAACCCTAACCCTAACGCTAACACTATCCTAGGGCTGATGCTAACCCTAACCCTAACACTATCCTAGGGCTGATGCTAACCCAAACCCTAACCCTAACACTATCCTAGGGCTGATGCTAACACTAACCCTAACTCTAACACTATCCTAGGGCTGAGGCTAACCCTAACCCTAACACTATCCTAGGCCTGGTGCTAACCCTAACCCTAACCCTAACACTATCCTAAGGCTGATGCTAACCCTAACACTAACACTATCCTAGGGCTGGTGCTAACCCTAAACCTAACCCTAACACTATTCTACGGCTGATGCTAACCCTAACCCTAATAATATCCTAGGGCTGATGCTAACCCTAACCCTCACCCTAACACTATCCTAGGGCTAATGCTAACCCTAACCCTAACCCTAACACTATCCTAGGGCTGATGCTAACCCTAACACTAACAATATCCTAGGCCTGATGATATCCATAACCCTAAACCTAACACTATCCTAGGGCTGATGCTAACCCTAACCCTAACCCTAACACTATCCTAGGGCTGATTCTAACCGTAACCCTAACACTATCCTAGGCCTGATGCTAACCCTAACCCTTACCCTAACACTATCCTAGGGCTGATGCTAAACCTAACCCTAACCCTAACACTATTCTAGGGCTGATGCTAACCCTAACCCTAATAATATCCTAGGGCTGATGCTAATCCTAACCCTAACCCTAACACTATCCTAGGGCTGATGCTAACCCTAACCCTAACCCTAACACTATCCTAGGGCTGATGCTAACCCTAACCCTAACCCTAACACTATCCTAGGGCTGATGCTAACCCTAACCCTAACCCTAACACTCTCCTAGGGCTGTTGCTAACCCTAACCCTAACACTATCCTAGGCCTGATGCTAACCCTAACCCTAACACTATCCTAGGGCTGATGCTAACCCTAACCCTAACCCTAACACTATCCTAGGCCTGATGCTAAATCTATCCCTAACCCTAACACTCTTCTAGGGCTGAGGCTAACCCTAACCCTAACACTATCCTAGGGCTGATGCTAACCCTAACCCTAACCCTAACACTATCCTAGGGCTGATGCTAACCCTAACCCTAACACTATCCTAGGGCTGATGCTAACCCTAACCCTAACACTATCCTAGGGCTGATGCTAACCCTAACCCTAACCCTAACACTATCCTAGGGCTGATGCTAACCCTAACCCTAACACTATAGTAGGGCTGATGCTAACCCTAACCCTAACCCTAACACTATCCTAGGGCTGATGCTAACCCTAACCCTAACACTATCCTAGGGCTGACGCTATCCCTAACCCTAACCCTAACACTATCCTAGGGCTGATGCTAACCCTAACCCTAACACTATCCTAGGGCTGATGCTAACGCTAACCCTAACCCTAACACTATCCTAGGGCTGATGCTAACCCTAACCCTAACCCTAACACTATCCTAGAGCTGATGCTAACGCTAACCCTAACCCTAACCCTAACCCTAATATTATCCTAGGGCTGATGCTAACCCTAACCCTACCCCTAACACTATCCTAGGGCTGATGCTAACCGTAACACTAACACTATCCTAGGGCTGATGCTAACCCTAACCCTAACCCTAACACTACCCTAGGGCTGATGCTAACCCTAACCCTAACTCTAACACTATCCTAGAGCTGAGGCTAACCCTAACCCTAACACTATCCTACGGCTGATGCTAACCCCATCCCTAACCCTAACACTATCCTAAGGCTGATGCTAACCCTAACCCTAACCCTAACACTATCCTAGGGCTGATGCTAACCCTAACCCTAACTCTAACACTATCCTAGTGCTGATGCTAACCCTAACCCTAACAATATCCTAGGCCTGATGATATCCCTAACCCTAAACCTAACACTATCCTAGGGCTGATGCTAACCCTAACCCTAACCCTAACACTACCCTAGGGCTGATTCTAACCATAACCCTAACACTGTCCTAGGCCTGATGCTAACCCTAACCCTAACCCTAACACTATGCTAGGCCTGGTGCTAACCCTAACCCTAACCCTAACACTATCCTAGGGCTGATGCTAACCCTAACCCTAATAATATCCTAGGGCTGATGCTAACCCTAACCCTAACCCTAACACTATCCTAGGGCTGATGCTAACCCTAACCCTAACCCTAACACTATCCTAGGCCTGATGCTAACACTATCCCTAACCCTAACACTCTCCTAGGGCTGAGGCTAACCCCAACCCTAACACTATCCTAGGGCTGATGCTAACCCTAACCCTAACCCTAACACTATCCTAGGGTTGATGCTAACCCTAACCCTAACACTATCCTAGGGCTGATGTTAACCCTAAACGTAACCCTAACACTATCCTAGGGCTGATGCTAACCCTAACCCTAACACTATCCTAGGGCTGATGCTAACCCTAACCCTAACCCTAACACTATCCTAGGGCTGATGCTAACCCTAACCCTAACACTATCCTAGGGCTGATGCTAACCCTAACCCTAACCCTAACACTATCCTAAGTCTGATGCTAACCCTAGCTCTCTCACTATCCTTGGCCTGATGATAACCCTAACCCTAACCTTAACACTATCCTAGGGCTGATGCTAACCCTAACCCTAACCCTAACACTATCCTAGAGCTGATGCTAACCCTAACCCTAACACTATCCTAGGGCTGATGCTAACCCTAACCCTAACACTGTCCTAGGGCTGATGCTAACACTAACCCTAACCCTAACACTATCCTAGGGCTCATGCTAACCCTAACGCTAAGCCTAACACTATCCTTGAACTGATGCTAACCCTAACCCTAACCCTAACACTATCCTAGGCCTGATGATAACCCTAACCCTAACCCTAACACTATCCTAGGGTTTATGTTAACCCTAACCCTAACACTATCATAGGGCTGATGCTAACCCTAACCCTAACCCTAACACTATCCTAGGGCGGATGCTAACCCTAACCCTAACCCTAACACTATCCTAGGGCTGATGCTAACCCTAACACTAACACTATCCTAGGGCTGATGCTAACCCTAACCCTAACCCTAACACTATCCTAGGGCTGATGCTAACCCTAACCCTAACTCTAACACTATCTTTGGGCTGAGGCTATCCCTAACCCAAACCCTATCCTACGGCTGATGCTAACCCTAACCCTAACCCTAACACTATCCTAAGGCTGATGCTAACCCTAACACTAACACTATCCTGGGCCTGGTGCTAACCCTAACCCTAACCCTAACACTATCCTAGGGCTGATGCTAACACTAACCCTAATACTATCCTAGGGCTGATGCTAACCCTAACCCTAACCCTAACACTATCCTAGGGCTGATGCTAACCCTAACCCTAACCCTAACACTATCCTAGGGCTGATGCTAACCCTAACCCTAACACTATCCTAGGCCTGATGCTAACCGTAACCCTAACACTTACACTATCCTAGGGCTGATGCTAACCCTAACCGTAACCCTAACACTATCCTAGGTCTGATGCTAACCCTAAACCTAACACTATCCTAGGGCTGATGCTAACCCTAACCCTAACCCTAACACTATCCTAGGGCTGATGTTAACCCTAACACTAACGCTATCCTAGGGATGATGCTAACCCTAACCCTAACCCTAACACTCTCCTAGGGCTGATGCTAACCCTAACCCTAACTCTAACACTATCCTAGAGCTGAGGCTAACCCTAACCCTAACACTATCCTACGGCTGATGCTAACCCCATCCCTAACCCTAACACTATCCTAAGGCTGATGCTAACCCTAACCCTAACCCTAACACTATCCTAGGGCTGATGCTAACCCTAACCCTAACTCTAACACTATCCTAGTGCTGATGCTAACCCTAACCCTAACAATATCCTAGGCCTGATGATATCCCTAACCCTAAACCTAACACTATCCTAGGGCTGATGCTAACCCTAACCCTAACCCTAACACTACCCTAGGGCTGATTCTAACCATAACCCTAACACTGTCCTAGGCCTGATGCTAACCCTAACCCTAACCCTAACACTATGCTAGGCCTGGTGCTAACCCTAACCCTAACCCTAACACTATCCTAGGGCTGATGCTAACCCTAACCCTAATAATATCCTAGGGCTGATGCTAACCCTAACCCTAACCCTAACACTATCCTAGGGCTGATGCTAACCCTAACCCTAACCCTAACACTATCCTAGGCCTGATGCTAACACTATCCCTAACCCTAACACTCTCCTAGGGCTGAGGCTAACCCCAACCCTAACACTATCCTAGGGCTGATGCTAACCCTAACCCTAACCCTAACACTATCCTAGGGTTGATGCTAACCCTAACCCTAACACTATCCTAGGGCTGATGTTAACCCTAAACGTAACCCTAACACTATCCTAGGGCTGATGCTAACCCTAACCCTAACACTATCCTAGGGCTGATGCTAACCCTAACCCTAACCCTAACACTATCCTAGGGCTGATGCTAACCCTAACCCTAACACTATCCTAGGGCTGATGCTAACCCTAACCCTATCCCTAACACTATCCTAAGTCTGATGCTAACCCTAGCTCTCTCACTATCCTTGGCCTGATGATAACCCTAACCCTAACCTTAACACTATCCTAGGGCTGATGCTAACCCTAACCCTAACCCTAACACTATCCTAGAGCTGATGCTAACCCTAACCCTAACACTATCCTAGGGCTGATGCTAACCCTAACCCTAACACTGTCCTAGGGCTGATGCTAACACTAACCCTAACCCTAACACTATCCTAGGGCTGATGCTAACCCTAACGCTAAGCCTAACACTATCCTTGAACTGATGCTAACCCTAACCCTAACCCTAACACTATCCTAGGCCTGATGATAACCCTAACCCTAACCCTAACACTATCCTAGGGTTTATGTTAACCCTAACCCTAACACTATCATAGGGCTGATGCTAACCCTAACCCTAACCCTAACACTATCCTAGGGCGGATGCTAACCCTAACCCTAACCCTAACACTATCCTAGGGCTGATGCTAACCCTAACACTAACACTATCCTAGGGCTGATGCTAACCCTAACCCTAACCCTAACACTATCCTAGGGCTGATGCTAACCCTAACCCTAACTCTAACACTATCTTTGGGCTGAGGCTATCCCTAACCCAAACCCTATCCTACGGCTGATGCTAACCCTAACCCTAACCCTAACACTATCCTAAGGCTGATGCTAACCCTAACACTAACACTATCCTGGGCCTGGTGCTAACCCTAACCCTAACCCTAACACTATCCTAGGGCTGATGCTAACCCTAACCCTAATACTATCCTAGGGCTGATGCTAACCCTAACCCTAACCCTAACACTATCCTAGGGCTGATGCTAACCCTAACCCTAACCCTAACACTATCCTAGGGCTGATGCTAACCCTAACCCTAACACTATCCTAGGCCTGATGCTAACCGTAACCCTAACACTTACACTATCCTAGGGCTGATGCTAACCCTAACCGTAACCCTAACACTATCCTAGGTCTGATGCTAACCCTAAACCTAACACTATCCTAGGGCTGATGCTAACCCTAACCCTAACCCTAACACTATCCTAGGGCTGATGTTAACCCTAACACTAACGCTATCCTAGGGATGATGCTAACCCTAACCCTAACCCTAACACTCTCCTAGGGCTGATGCTAACCCTAACCCTAACACTATCCTAGGCCTGATGCTAACCCTAACCCTAACACTATCCTAGGGCTGATGCTAACACTAACCCTAACCCTAACACTATCCTAGGCCTGATGCTAAATCTATCCCTAACCCTAACAATCTCGTAGGGCTGAGGCTAACCCTAACCCTAACCCTAACACTATCCTAGGGCTGATGCTAACCCTAACCCTAACACTATCCTAGGGCTGATGCTAACCCTAACCCTAACACTATCCTAGGGCTGATGCTAACCCGAACCCTAACCCTAAAACTATCCTAGGGCTGATGCTAACCCTAACCCTAAAACTATCCTAGGGCTGACGCTAACCCTAACCCTAACCCTAACACTATCCTAGGGCTGATGCTAACCCTAACCCTAACACTATCCTAGGGCTGACGCTAACCCTAACCCTAACCCTAACACTATCCTAGGGCTGATGCTAACCCTAACCCTAACCCTAACACTATCCTAGAGCTGATGCTAACGCTAACCCTAACCCTAACCCTAACCCTAATACTATCCTAGGGCTGATGCTAACCCTAACCCTAACACTAACACTATCCTGGGGTGATGCTAACCCTAACACTAACACTATCCTAGGGCTGATGCTAACCCTAACCCTAACCCTAACACTACCCTAGGGCTGATGCTAACCCTAACCCTAACTCTAACACTATCCTAGAGCTGAGGCTAACCCTAACCCTAACACTATCCTACGGCTGATGCTAACCCCAACCCTAACCCTAACACTATCCTAAGGCAGATGCTAACCCTAACACTAACACTATACTAGGCCTGGTGCTAACCCTAACCCTAACCCTAACACTATCCTAGGGCTGATGCTAACCCTAACCCTAATAATATCCTAGGGCTGATGCTAACCCTAACCCTAACCCTAACACTACCCTAGGGCTGATGCTCACCCTAACCCTAACCCTAACACTATCCTAGGGCTGATGCTACCCCTAACCCTAACTCTAACACTATCCTAGGGCTGATGCTAACCCTAACCCTAACAATATCCTAGGCCTGATGATATCCCTAACCGTAAACCTAACACTATCCTAGGGCTGATGCTAACCCTAACCCTAACCCTAACACTATCCTAGGGCTGATTCTAACCATAACCCTAACACTATCCTAGGCCTGATGCTAACCCTAACCCTACCCCTAACACTATCCTAGGCCTGATGCAAACCCTATCCCTAACCCTAACACTCTCCTAGGGCTGAGGCAAACCCTAACCCTAACACTATCCTAGGGCTGATGCTAACCCTAACACTAACACTATAGTAAGGCTGATGCTAATCCTAACCCTAACCCTAACACTATCCTAGGGCTGATGCTAACCCTAACCCTAACACTATCCTAGGGCTGACGCTAACCCTAACCCTAACCCTAACACTATCCTAGGGCTTATGCTAACCCTAACCCTAACACTATCCTAGGGCTGATGCTAACGCTAACCCTAACACTAACACTATCCTAGGGCTGATGCTAACCCTAACCCTAACCCTAACACTATCCTAGAGCTGATGCTAACGCTAACCCTAACCCTAACCCTAACCCTAATACTATCCTAGGTCTGATGCTAACCCTAACCCTACCCCTAACACTATCCTAGGGCTGATGCTAACCCTAACACTAACACTATCCTAGGGCTGATGCTAACCCTAACCCTAACCCTAACACTACCCTAGGGCTGATGCTAACCCTAACCCTAACTCTAACACTATCATAGAGCTGAGGCTAACCCTAACCAAAACACTATCCTACGGCTGATGCTAACCCCATCCCTAACCCTAACACTATCCTAAGGCTGATGCTAACCCTAACCCTAACCCTAACACTATCCTAGGGCTGATGCTAACCCTAACCCTAACTCTAACACTGTCCTAGTGCTGATGCTAACCCTGACCCTAACAATATCCTAGGCCTGATGATATCCCTAACCCTAAACCTAACACTATCCTAGGGCTGATGCTAACCCTAACCCTAACCCTAACACTACCCGAGGGCTGATTCTAACCATAACCCTAACACTGTCCTAGGCCTGATGCTAACCCTAACCCTAACCGTAACACTATGCTAGGCCTGGTGCTAACCCTAACCCTAACCCTAACACTATCCTAGGGCTGATGCTAACCCTAACCCTAATAATATCCAAGGGCTGATGCTAACCCTAACCCTAACCCTAACACTATCCTAGGGCTGATGCTAACCCTAACCCTAACCCTAACACTATCCTAGGCCTGATGCTAACCCTATCCCTAACCCTAACACTCTCCTAGGGCTGAGGCTAACCCTAACCCTAACACTATCCTAGGGCTGATGCTAACCCTAACCCTAACCCTAACACTATCCTAGGGTTGATGCTAACCCTAACCCTAACACTATCCTAGGGCTGATGTTAACCCTAACCCTAATCCTAACACTATCCTAGGGCTGATGCTAACCCTAACCCTAACACTATCCTAGGGCTGATGCTAACCCTAACCCTAACCCTAACACTATCCTAGGGCTGATGCTAACCCTAACCCTAACACTATCCTAGGGCTGATGCTAACCCTAACCCTATCCCTAACACTATCCTAAGTCTGATGCTAACCCTAGCCCTCACACTATCCTTGGCCTGATGATAACCCTAACCCTAACCTTAACACTATCCTAGGGCTGATGCTAACCCTAACCCTAACCCTAACACTATCCTAGAGCTGATGCTAACCCTAACCCTAACACTATCCAAGCCTGATGCTAACCCTAACCCTAACACTGTCCTAGGGCTGATGCTAACACTAACCCTAACCCTAACACTATCCTAGGGCTGATGCTAACCCAAACGCTAAGCCTAACACTATCCTTGAACTGATGCTAACCCTAACCCTAACCATAACACTATCCTAGGCCTGATGATAACCCTAACCCTAACCCTAACACTATCCTAGAGTTTATGTTAACCCTAACCCTAACACTATCCTAGGGCTGATGCTAACCCTAACCCTAACCCTAACACTATCCTAGGGCGGATGCTAACCCTAACCCTAACCCTAACACTATCCTAGGGCTGATGCTAACCCTAACACTAACACTATCCTAGGGCTGATGCTAACCCTAACCCTAACCCTAACACTATCCTAGGGCTGATGCTAACCCTAACCCTAACTCTAACACTATCTTAGGGCTGAGGCTATCCCTAACCCAAACCCTATCCTACGGCTGATGCTAACCCTAACCCTAACCCTAACACTATCCTAAGGCTGATGCTAACCCTAACACTAACACTATCCTGGGCCTGGTGCTAACCCTAACCCTAACCCTAACACTATCCTAGGGCTGATGCTAACCCTAACCCTAATACTATCCTAGGGCTGATGCTAACCCTAACCCTAACCCTAACACTATCCTAGGGCTGATGCTAACCCTAACCCTAACCCTAACACTATCCTAGGCCTGATGCTAACCGTAACCCTAACACTTACACTATCCTAGGGCTGACGCTAACCCTAACCCTAACCCTAACACTATCCTAGGGCTGATGCTAACCCTAACCCTAACACTATCCTAGGGCTGACGCTAACCCTAACCCTAACCCTAACACTATCCTAGAGCTGATGCTAACGCTAACCCTAACCCTAACCATAACCCTAATACTATCCTAGGGCTGATGCTAACCCTAACCCTAACACTAACACTATCCTGGGGTGATGCTAACCCTAACACTAACACTATCCTAGGGCTGATGCTAACCCTAACCCTAACCCTAACACTACCCTAGGGCTGATGCTAACCCTAACCCTAACTCTAACACTATCCTAGAGCTGAGGCTAACCCTAACCCTAACACTATCCTACGGCTGATGCTAACCCCAACCCTAACCCTAACACTATCCTAAGGCTGATGCTAACCCTAACACTAACACTATACTAGGCCTGGTGCTAACCCTAACCCTAACCCTAACACTATCCTAGGGCTGATGCTAACCCTAACCCTAACCCTAACACTATCCTAGGGCTGATGCTAACCCTAACCCTAACCCTAACACTATCCTAGGGCTGATGCTAACCCTAACCCTAACCCTAACACTATCGTAGGGCTGATGCTAACCCTAACCCTAACCCTAACACTATCCTAGAGCTGATGCTAACCCTAACCCTAACCCTAACCCTAACCCTAATACTATCCTAGGGCTGATGCTAACCCTAACCCTAACGCTAACACTATCCTAGGGCTGATGCTAACCCTAACCCTAACACTATCCTAGGGCTGATGCTAACCCAAACCCTAACCCTAACACTATCCTAGGGCTGATGCTAACACTAACCCTAACTCTAACACTATCCTAGGGCTGAGGCTAACCCTAACCCTAACACTATCCTAGGCCTGGTGGTAACCCTAACCCTAACCCTAACACTATCCTAAGGCTGATGCTAACCCTAACACTAACACTATCCTAGGGCTGGTGCTAACCCTAAACCTAACCCTAACACTATTCTAGGGCTGATGCTAACCCTAACCCTAATAATATCCTAGGGCTGATGCTAACCCTAACCCTCACCCTAACACTATCCTAGGGCTGATGCTAACCCTAACCCTAACCCTAACACTATCCTAGGGCTGATGCTAACCCTAACACTAACAATATCCTAGGCCTGATGATATCCATAACCCTAAACCTAACACTATCCTAGGGCTGATGCTAACCCTAACCCTAACCCTAACACTATCCTAGGGCTGATTCTAACCGTAACCCTAACACTATCCTAGGCCTGATGCTTACCCTAACCCTTACCCTAACACTATCCTAGGGCTGATGCTAAACCTAACCCTAACCCTAACACTATTCTAGGGCTGATGCTAACCCTAACCCTAATAATATCCTAGGGCTGATGCTAACCCTAACCCTAACCCTAACACTATCCTAGGGCTGATGCTAACCCTAACCCTAACCCTAACACTATCCTAGGGCTGATGCTAACCCTAACCCTAACCCTAACACTATCCTAGGGCTGATGCTAACCCTAACCCTAACCCTAACACTCTCCTAGGGCTGTTGCTAACCCTAACCCTAACACTATCCTAGGCCTGATGCTAACCCTAACCCTAACACTATCCTAGGGCTGATGCTAACCCTAACCCTAACCCTAACACTATCCTAGGCCTGATGCTAAATCTATCCCTAACCCTAACACTCTTCTAGGGCTGAGGCTAACCCTAACCCTAACACTATCCTAGGGCTGATGCTAACCCTAACCCTAACCCTAACACTATCCTAGGGCTGATGCTAACCCTAACCCTAACACTATCCTAGGGCTGATGCTAACCCTAACCCTAACACTATCCTAGGGCTGATGCTAACCCTAACCCTAACCCTAACACTATCCTAGGGCTGATGTTAACCCTAACCCTAACACTATAGTAGGGCGGACGCTAACCCTAACCCTAACCCTAACACTATCCTAGGGCTGATGCTAACCCTAACCCTAACACTCTCCTAGGGCTGATGCTAACGCTAACCCTAACCCTAACACTATCCTAGGGCTGATGCTAACCCTAACCGTAACCCTAACACTATCCTAGAGCTGATGCTAACCCTAACCATACCCCTAACACTATCCTAGGGCTGATGATAACCCTAACACTAACACTATCCTAGGGCTGATGCTAACCCTAACCCTAACCCTAACACTACCCTAGGGCTAATGCTAACCCTAACCCTAACTCTAACACTATCCTAGAGCTGAGGCTAACCCTAACCCTAACACTATCCTACGGCTGATGCTAACCCCATCCCTAACCCTAACACTATCCTAAGGCTGATGCTAACCCTAACCCTAACCCTAACACTATCCTAGGGCTGATGCTAACCCTAACCCTAACTCTAACACTATCCTAGTGCTGATGCTAACCCTAACCCTAACAATATCCTAGGCCTGATGATATCCCTAACCCTAAACCTAACACTATCCTAGGGCTGATGCTAACCCTAACCCTAACCCTAACACTACCCTAGGGCTGATTCTAACCATAACCCTAACACTGTCCTAGGCCTGATGCTAACCCTAACCCTAACCCTAACACTATGCTAGGCCTGGTGCTAACCCTAACCCTAACCCTAACACTATCCTAGGGCTGATGCTAACCCTAACCCTAATAATATCCTAGGGCTGATGCTAACCCTAACCCTAACCCTAACACTATCCTAGGGCTGATGCTAACCCTAACCCTAACCCTAACACTATCCTAGGGCTGATGCTAACCCTATCCCTAACCCTAACACTCTCCTAGGGCTGAGGCTAACCCTAACCCTAACACTATCCTAGGGCTGATGCTAACCCTAACCCTAACCCTAACACTATCCTAGGGTTGATGCTAGCCCTAACCCTAACACTATCCTAGGGCTGATGTTAACCCTAACCCTAACCCTAACACTATCCTAGGGCTGATGCTAACCCTAACCCTAACACTATCCTAGGGCTGATGCTAACCCTAACCCTAACCCTAACACTATCCTAGAGCTGATGCTAACCCTAACCCTAACACTATCCTAGGGCTCATGCTAACCCTAACCCTAACCCTAACACTATCCTAGAGCTGATGCTAACCCTAACCCTAACACTATCCTAGGGCTGATGCTAACCCTAACCCTAACACTGTCCTAGGGCTGATGCTAACACTAACCCTAACCCTAACACTATCCTAGGGCTGATGCTAACCCTAACGCTAAGCCTAACACTATCCTTGAACTGATGCTAACCCTAACCCGAACCCTAACACTATCCTAGCCTGATGATAACCCTAACCCTAACCCTAACACTATCCTAGGGTTTATGTTAACCCTAACCCTAACACTATCCTAGGGCTGATGCTAACCCTAACCCTAACCCTAACACTATCCTAGGGCTGATGCTAACCCTAACAATAACACTATCCTAGGCCTGATGCTAACCGTAACCCTAACACTTACACTATCCTAGGGCTGATGCTAACCCTAACCGTAACCCTAACACTATCCTAGGTCTGATGCTAACCCTAAACCTAACACTATCCTAGGGCTGATGCTAACCCTAACCCTAACCCTAACACTATCCTAGGGCTGATGTTAACCCTAACACTAACACTATCCTAGGTATGATGCTAACCCTAACCCTAACCCTAACACTCTCCTAGGGCTGATGCTAACCCTAACCCTAACACTATCCTAGGCCTGATGCTAACCCTAACCCTAACACTATCCTAGGGCTGATGCTAACACTAACCCTAACCCTAACACTATCCTAGGCCTGATGCTAAATCTATCCCTAACCCTAACAATCTCGTAGGGCTGAGGCTAACCCTAACCCTAACCCTAACACTATCCTAGGGCTGATGCTAACCCTAACCCTAACACTATCCTAGGGCTGATGCTAACCCTAACCCTAACACTATCCTAGGGCTGATGCTAACCCTAACCCTAACCCTAAAACTATCCTAGGGCTGATGCTAACCCTAACCCTAAAACTATCCTAGGGCTGACGCTAACCCTAACCCTAACCCTAACACTATCCTAGGGCTGATGCTAACCCTAACCCTAACACTATCCTAGGGCTGACGCTAACCCTAACCCTAACCCTAACACTATCCTAGGGCTGATGCTAACCCTAACCCTAACCCTAACACTATCCTAGAGCTGATGCTAACGCTAACCCTAACCCTAACCCTAACCCTAATACTATCCTAGGGCTGATGCTAACCCTAACCCTAACCCTAACACTATCCTAGGGCTGATGCTAACCCTAACCCTAACCCTAACCCTAACCCTAAACCTAACCCTAACACTATTCTAGGGCTGATGCTAACCCTAACCCTAATAATATCCTACGGCTGATGCTAACCCTAACCCTCACCCTAACACTATCCTAGGGCTGATGCTAACCCTAACCCTAACCCTAACACTATCCTAGGGCTGATGCTAACCCTAACCCTAACCCTAACACTATCCTAGGGCTGATGCTAACCCTAACCCTTACAATATCCTAGGCCTGATGATATCCATAACCCTAAACCTAACACTATCCTAGGGCTTATGCTAACCCTAACCCTAACCCTAACACTATCCTAGGGCTGATTCTAACCGTAACCCTAACACTATCCTAGGCCTGATGCTAATCCTAACCCTTACCCTAACACTATCCCATTGCTGATGCTAAACCTAACCCTAACCCTAACACTATTCTAGTGCTGATGCTAACCCTAACCCTAATAATATCCTAGGGCTGATGCTAACCCTAACCCTAACCCTAACACTATCCTAGGGCTGATGCTAACCCTAACCCTAACACTATAGTAGGGCTGATGCTAACCCTAACCCTAACCCTAACACTATCCTAGCGCTGATGCTAACCCTAACCCTAACACTATCCTAGGGCTGACGCTAACCCTAACCCTAACACTCTCCTATCGCTGATGCTAACCCTAACCCTAACACTATCCTAGGGCTGATGCTAACCCTAACCCTAACCCTAACACTATCCTAGGGCTGATGCTAACCTTAACCCTAACCCTAACACTATCCTAGAGCTGATGCTAACGCTAACCCTAACCCTAACCCTAATACTATCCTAGGGCTGACGCTAACCCTAACTCTAACTCTAACACTATCCTAGAGCTGAGGCTAACCCTAACCGTAAAACTATCCTACGGCTGATGCTAACCCCAACCATAACCCTAACACTATCCTAAGGCTGATGCTAACCCTAACCCTAACCCTAACACAATCCTAGGGCTGATGCTAACCCTAACCCTAACTCTAACACTATCCTAGGGCTGATGCTAACCCTAACCCTAACAATATCCTAGGCCTGATGATATCCCTAACCCTAAACCTAACACTATCCTAGGGCTGATGCTAACCCTAACCCTAACCCTAACACTATCCTAGGGCTGATTCTAACCATAACCCAAACACTATCCTAGGCCTGATGCTAACCCTAACCCTAACCCTAACACTATCCTAGGCCTGGTGCTAACCCTAACCCTAACCCTAACACTATCCTAGGGCTGATGCTAACCCTAACCCTAATAATATCCTAGGGCTGATGCTAACCCTAACCCTAACCCTAACACTATCCTAGGGCTGATGCTCACCTTAAACCTAACCCTAACACTATCCTAGGGCTGATGCTAACCCTAACCCTAACTCTAACACTATCCCAGGGCTGATGCTAACCCTAACCTTAACAATATCCTAGGCCTGATGATATCCCTAACCCTAAACCTAACACTATCCTAGGGCTGATGCTAACCCTAACCCTAACCCTAACACTATACTAGGGCTGATTCTAACCATAACCCTAACACTATCCTAGGCCTGATGCTAACCCTAACCCTAACCCTAACACTATCCTAGGCCTGATGCTAACCCTATCCCTAACCCTAACACTCTCCTAGGGCTGAGGCTAACCCTAACACTAACACTATCCTAGGGCTGATGCTAACCCTAACCCTAACCCAAACACTATTCTAGTGTTGATGCTAACCCTAACCCTGACACTATCCTAGGGCTGATGCTAACCCTAACCCTAACACTAACCCTAACCCTAATACTATCCTAGGGCTGATGCTAACCCTAACCCTAACGCTAACACTATCCTAGAGCTGATGCTAACCCTAACCCTAACACTATCCTAGGGCTGATGCTAACCCAAACCCTAACCCTAACACTATCCTAGGGCTGATGCTAACACTAACCCTATCTCTAACACTATCCTAGGGCTGAGGCTAACCCTAACCCTAACACTATACTAGGCCTGGTGCTAACCCTAACCCTAACGCTAACACTACCTTAGGCTGATGCTAACCCTAACACTAACACTATCCTAGGCCTGGTGCTAACCCTAACCCTAACCCTAACACTATCCTAGGGCTGATGCTAACCCTAACACTAACCCTAACACTATCCTAGGGCTGATGCTAACCCTAACCCTAACACTAACACTATCCTAGGGCTGATTCTAACCGTAACCCTAACACTATCCTAGGCCTGATGCTAACCCTAACCCTTACCCTAACACTATCCTAGGGCTGATTCTAAACCTAACCCTAACCCTAACACTATTCTAGGGCTGATGCTAACCCTACCCCTAATAATATCCTAGGGCTGATGCTAACCCTAACCCTAACCCTAACACTATCCTAGGGCTGATGCTAACCCTAACACTAACTCTAACACTATCCTAGGGCTGATGCTAACCCTAACCCTAACACTAACACTATCCTAGGGCTGATGCTAACCCTAACACTAACAATATCCTAGGCCTGATGATATCCATAACCCTAAACCTAACACTATCCTAGGGCTGATGCTAACCCTAACCCTAACCCTAACACTATCCTAGGGCTGATTCTAACCGTAAACCTAACACTATCCTAGGCCTGATGCTAACAATAACCCTTACCCTAACACTATCCTAGGGCTGATGCTAAACCTAACCATAACCATAACACTATCCTAGGGTTGATGCTAACCCTATCCTAACTCTAACACTATCTTAGGGCTGAGGCTAACCCGAACCCTAACACTATCCTACGGCTGATGCTAACCCTAAACCTAACCCTAACACTATCCTAGGGCTGATGCTAACCCAAACCCTAACACTATCCTAGGGCTGATGCTAACCCTAACCCTAACCCTAACACTATCCTAGGGCTGATGGTAACCCTAACCCTAACACTATCCTAGGCCTGATGCTAACCCTAACCCTAACCCTAACACTATCCTATGGCTGATGCTAACCCTAACCCTAACACTATCCTAGTCCTGATGATAACCCTAACCTTAACCCTAACACTATCCGAGGGCTGATGCTAACCCTAAACCTAACACTATCCTAGGGCTGATGCTAACCCTAACCCTAACCCTAACCCTAACACTATCCTAGGGCTGATTCTAACCGTAACCCTAACACTATCCTAGGCCTGATGCTAACCCTAACCCTTACCCTAACACTATCCTAGGGCTGATGCTAAACCTAACCCTAACCCTAACACTATTCTAGGGCTGATGCTAACCCTAACCCTAACCCTAACACTATCCTAGGGCTGATGCTAACCCTAACCCTAACCCTAACACTATCCTAGGGCTGATGCTAACCCTAACCCTAACACTAACACTATCCTAGGGCTGATGCTAACCCTAACCCTAACACTAACACTATCCTAGGGCTGATGCTAACCCTAACACTAACAATATCCTAGGCCTGATGATATCCATAACCCTAAACCTAACACTATCCTAGGGCTGATGCTAACCCTAACCCTAACCCTAACACTATCCTAGGGCTGATTCTAACCGTAAACCTAACACTATCCTAGGGCTGATGCTAACCCTAACCCTAACCCTAACACTATCCTAGGGCTGATGCTAAACCTAACCATAACCCTAACACTATCCTAGGGTTGATGCTAACCCTATCCCTAATACTAACACTATCCTAGGGCGGATGCTAACCCTAACCCTAACCCTAACACTATCCTAGGGCTGATGATAACCCTAACCCTAACCCTAACACTATCCTAGGCCTGATGATAACCCTAACCCTAACCCAAACACTATCCTAGGGTTTATGTTAACCCTAACCCTAACACTATCCTAGGGCTGATGCTAACCCTAACCCTAACACTATCCTAGGGCTGATGCTAACCCTAACCCTAACCCTAACACTATCCTAAGTCTGATGCTAACCCTAGCCCTCACACTATCCTAGGCCTGATGATAACCTTAACTTTAACCTTAACACTATCCTAGGGCTGATGCTAACCCTAACCCTAACCCTAACACTATCCTAGAGCTGATGATAACCCTAACCTTAACACTATCCTAGGCCTGACGATAACCCTAACCCTAACCCTAACACTATCCTAGGGCTGATGCTAACCCTAACCCTAACACTATCCTAGGGCTGATGATAACCTTAACTTTACCCTTAACACTATCCTAGGGCTGATGCTAACCCTAACCCTAACCCTAACACTATCCTAGAGCTGATGATAACCCTAACCTTAACACTATCCTAGGCCTGACGATAACCCTAACCCTAACCCTAACACTATCCTAGGGCTGATGCTAACCCTAACCCTAACACTATCCTAGGGCTGATGCTAACCCTAACCCTAACCCTAACACTATCCTAGGGCTGATGCTAACCCTAACGCTAACCCTAACACTATCCTTGAACTGATGCTAACCCTAACCCTAACCCTAACACTATCCTAGGTCTGATGATAACCCTAACCCTAACCCTAACACTATCCTAGGGCTGATGCTAACCCTAACCCTAACCCTAACACTATCCTTGAACTGATGCTAACGCTAACCCTAACCCTAACACTATCCTCGGTCTGATGCTAACCCTAATCCTTACCCTAACACTATCCTAGGGCTGATCCTAAACCTAACCCTAACCCTAACACTATTCTAGGGCTGATGCTAACCCTAACTCTAATAATATCCTAGGGCTGATGCTAACCCTAACCCTAACCCTAACACTATGCTAGGGCTGATGCTAACCCTAACCCTAACCCTAACACTATCCTAGGGCTGATGCTAACCCTAACACTAACAATATCCTAGGCCTGATGATATCCATAACCCTAAACCTAACACTATACTAGGGCTGGTGCTAACCCTAACCCTAACCCTAACACTATCCTAGGGCTGATTCTAACCGTAACCCTAACACTATCCTACGCATGATGCTAACCCTAACCCTTACCCTAACACTATCCTAGCGCTGATGCTAAACCTAACCATAACCCTAACACTATCCTAGGGCTGATGCTAACCCTATCCCTAACCCTAACACTATCCTAGCTCGGATGCTAACCCTAACCCTAACCCTAACACTATCCTAGGGCTGATGCTAACCCTAACACTAACACTATCCTAGGGCTGATGCTAACCCTAACCCTAACCCTAACACTATCCTAGGGCTGATGCTAACCCTAACCCTAACTCTAACACTATCTTAGGGCTGAGGCTAACCCTAACCCTAACACTATCCTACGGCTGATGCTAACCCTAAACCTAACCCTAACACTATCCTAGGGCTGATGCTAACCCTAACCCTAACACTATCCTAGGCCTGATGCTAACCCTAACCCTAACCCTAACACTATCCTAGGGCTGATGGTAACCCTAACCCTAACACTATCCTAGGCCTGATGCTAACCCTAACCCTAACCCTAACACTATCCTAGGGCTGATGCTAACCCTAACCCTAACACTATCCTAGTCCTGATGATAACCCTAACCTTAACCCTAACACTATCCTAGGGCTGATGCTAACCCTAACCCTAACACTATCCTAGGGCTGATGCTAACCCTAACCCTAACACTATCCTAGGCCTGATGCTAACCCTAACCCTAACACTATCCTGGGGCTGATGCTAACCCTAACCCTAACCCTAACACTATCCTAGGCCTGATGCTAAACCTATCCCAAACCCTAACACTCTCCTAGGGCTGATGCTAACCCTAACCCTAACACTATCCTAGGGCTGATGCTAACCCTAACACTAACCCTAACACTATCCTAAGTCTGATGCTAACCCTAGCCCTCACACTATCCTAGGCCTGATGATAACCCTAACCCTAACCTTAACACTATCCTAGGGCTGATGCTTACCGTAACCCTATCCAGAACACTATCCTAGAGCTGATGCTAACCCTAACCCTAACACTATCCTAGGCCTGATGATAACCCTAACCCTAACCCTAACACTATCCTAGGTCTGATGCTAACCCTAACCCTAACACTAACCTAGGGCTGATGCTAACCATAACCATAACACTAACACTATCCTAGGGATGATGCTAACCCTAACGCTAACCCTAACACTATCCTTGAACTGATGCTAACCCTAACCCTAACACTAACACTATCCTAGGCCTGATGATAACCCTAACCCTAACCCTAACACTATCCTAGGGTTTATGTTAACCCTAACCCTAACACTATCCTAGGGCTGATGCTAACCCTAACCCTAACCCTAACACTATCCTAGGGCTGATGATAACCCTAACCCTAACTCTAACACTATCTTAGGGCTGAGGCTAACCCTAACCCTAACACTATCCTACGGCTGATGCTAACCCTAAACCTATCCCTAACACTATCCTAGGGCTGATGCTAACCCTAACCCTAACACTATCCTAGGGCTGATGCTAACCCTAACCCTAACCCTAACACTATCCTAGGGCTGATGGTAACCCTAACCCTAACACTATCCTAGGCCTGATGCTAACCCTAACCCGAACCCTAACACTATCCTAGGGCTGATGCTAACCCTAACCCTAACAGTATCCTAGTCCTGATGATAACCCTAACCTTAACCCTAACACTATCATAGGGCTGATGCTAACCCTAACCCTAACACTATCCTAGGGCTGATGCTAACCCTAACCCTAACACTAACACTATCCTAGGGCTGATGCTAACCCTAACGCTAACCCTAACACTATCCTTGAACTGATGCTAACCCTAACCCTAACCCTAACACTATCCTAGGCTTGATGATAACCCTAACCCTAAACCTAACACTATCCTAGGGTTTATGTTAACCCTAACCCTAACACTATCCTAGGGCTGATGCTAACCCTAACCCTAACACTATCCTAGGCCTGATGCTAACCCTAACCCTAACCCTAACACTATCCTAGGGCTGATGCTAACCCTAACCCTAACACTATCCTAGTCCTGATGATAACCCTAACCTTAACCCTAACACTATCCTAGGGCTAATGCTAACCCTAACCCTAACACTATCCTAGGGCTGATGCTAACCCTAACCCTAACCCTAACACTATCCTAGGGCTGATGCTAACCCTAACGCTAACCCTAACACTATCCTTGAACTGATGCTAACCCTAACCCTAACCCTAACACTATCCTAGGCTTGATGATAACCCTAACCCTAAACCTAACACTATCCTAGGGTTTATGTTAACCCTAACCTTAACACTATCCTAGGGCTGATGCTAACCCTAACCCTAACACTATCCTAGTGTTGATGCTAACCCTAACCCTAACACTATCCTAGGGCTGATGCTAACCCTAACCCTAACCTTAACACTATCCTAAGTCTGATGCTAACCCTAGCCCTCACACTATCCTAGGCCTGATGATAACCTAAACTTTAACCTTAACACTATCCTAGGGCTGATGCTAACCCTAACCCTAACCCTAACACTATCCTAGGGCTGATGCTAACCCTAACGCTAACCCTAACACTATCCTTGAACTGATGCTAACCCTAACCCTAACCCTAACACTATCCTAGGCTTGATGATAACCCTAACCCTAAACCTAACACTATCCTAGTGTTTATGTTAACCCTAACCCTAACACTATCCTAGGGCTGATGCTAACCCTAACCCTAACACTATCCTAGGGTTGATGCTAACCCTAACCCTAACACTATCCTAGGGCTGATGCTAACCCTAACCCTAACCCTAACACTATCCTAAGTCTGATGCTAACCCTAGCCCTCACACTATCCTAGGCCTGATGATAACCTAAACTTTAACCTTAACACTATCCTAGGGCTGATGCTAACCCTAACCCTAACCCTAACACTATCCTAGGGCTGATGCTAACCCTAACGCTAACCCTAACACTATCCTTGAACTGATGCTAACCCTAACCCTAACCCTAACACTATCCTAGGCTTGATGATAACCCTAACCCTAAACCTAACACTATCCTAGTGTTTATGTTAACCCTAACCCTAACACTATCCTAGGGCTGATGCTAACCCTAACCCTAACACTATCCTAGGGTTGATGCTAACCCTAACCCTAACACTATCCTAGGGCTGATGCTAACCCTAACCCTAACCCTAACACTATCCTAAGTCTGATGCTAACCCTAGCCCTCACACTATCCTAGGCCTGATGATAACCTAAACTTTAACCTTAACACTATCCTAGGGCTGATGCTAACCCTAACCCTAACCCTAACACTATCCTAGGGCTGATGGTAACCCTAACCCTAACACTATCCTACGGCTGATGCTAACCCTAAACCTATCCCTAACACTATCCTAGGGCTGATGCTAACCCTAACCCTAACACTATCCTAGGGCTGATGCTAACCCTAACCCTAACCCTAACACTATCCTAGGGCTGATGGTAACCCTAACCCTAACACTATCCTAGGCCTGATGCTAACCCTAACCCGAACCCTAACACTATCCTAGGGCTGATGCTAACCCTAACCCTAACAGTATCCTAGTCCTGATGATAACCCTAACCTTAACCGTAACACTATCATAGGGCTGATGCTAACCCTAACCCTAACACTATCCTAGGGCTGATGCTAACCCTAACCCTAACACTAACACTATCCTAGGGCTGATGCTAACCCTAACGCTAACCCTAACACTATCCTTGAACTGATGCTAACCCTAACCCTAACCCTAACACTATCCTAGGCTTGATGATAACCCTAACCCTAAACCTAACACTATCCTAGGGTTTATGTTAACCCTAACCCTAACACTATCCTAGGGCTGATGCTAACCCTAACCCTAACACTATCCTAGGCCTGATGCTAACCCTAACCCTAACCCTAACACTATCCTAGGGCTGATGCTAACCCTAACCCTAACACTATCCTAGTCCTGATGATAACCCTAACCTTAACCCTAACACTATCCTAGGGCTAATGCTAACCCTAACCCTAACACTATCCTAGGGCTGATGCTAACCCTAACCCTAACCCTAACACTATCCTAGGGCTGATGCTAACCCTAACGCTAACCCTAACACTATCCTTGAACTGATGCTAACCCTAACCCTAACCCTAACACTATCCTAGGCATGATGATAACCCTAACCCTAAACCTAACACTATCCTAGGGTTTATGTTAACCCTAACCTTAACACTATCCTAGGGCTGATGCTAACCCTAACCCTAACACTATCCTAGTGTTGATGCTAACCCTAACCCTAACACTATCCTAGGGCTGATGCTAACCCTAACCCTAACCTTAACACTATCCTAAGTCTGATGCTAACCCTAGCCCTCACACTATCCTAGGCCTGATGATAACCTAAACTTTAACCTTAACACTATCCTAGGGCTGATGCTAACCCTAACCCTAACCCTAACACTATCCTAGGGCTGATGCTAACCCTAACGCTAACCCTAACACTGTCCTTGAACTGATGCTAACCCTAACCCTAACCCTAACACTATCCTAGGCTTGATGATAACCCTAACCCTAAACCTAACACTATCCTAGTGTTTATGTTAACCCTAACCCTAACACTATCCTAGGGCTGATGCTAACCCTAACCCTAACACTATCCTAGGGTTGATGCTAACCCTAACCCTAACACTATCCTAGGGCTGATGCTAACCCTAACCCTAACCCTAACACTATCCTAAGTCTGATGCTAACCCTAGCCCTCACACTATCCTAGGCCTGATGATAACCTAAACTTTAACCTTAACACTATCCTAGGGCTGATGCTAACCCTAACCCTAACCCTAACACTATCCTAGGGCTGATGCTAACCCTAACGCTAACCCTAACACTATCCTTGAACTGATGCTAACCCTAACCCTAACCCTAACACTATCCTAGGCTTGATGATAACCCTAACCCTAAACCTAACACTATCCTAGTGTTTATGTTAACCCTAACCCTAACACTATCCTAGGGCTGATGCTAACCCTAACCCTAACACTATCCTAGGGTTGATGCTAACCCTAACCCTAACACTATCCTAGGGCTGATACTAACCCTAACCCTAACCCTAACACTATCCTAAGTCTGATGCTAACCCTAGCCCTCACACTATCCTAGGCCTGATGATAACCTAAACTTTAACCTTAACACTATCCTAGGGCTGATGCTAACCCTAACCCTAACCCTAACACTATCCTAGGGCTGATGGTAACCCTAACCCTAACACTATCCTAGGCCTGATGCTAACCCTAACCCTAACCCTAACACTATCCTAGGGCTGATCCTAACCCTAACCCTAACACTATCCTAGTCCTGATGATAACCCTAACCTTAACCCTAACACTATCCTATGGCTGATGCTAACCCTAACCCTAACACTATCCTAGGGCTGATGCTAACCCTAACCCTAACCCTAACACTATCCTAGGGCTGATGCTAACCCTAACGCTAACCCTAACACTATCCTTGAACTGATGCTAACCCTAACCCTAACCCTAACACTATCCTAGGCTTGATGATAACCCTAACCCTAAACCTAACACTATCCTAGGGTTTATGTTAACCCTAACCCTAACACTATCCTAGGGCTGATGCTAACCCTAACCCTAACACTATCCTAGGGTTGATGCTAACCCTAACCCTAACACTATCCTAGGGCTGATGCTAACCCTAACCCTAACCCTAACACTATCCTAAGTCTGATGCTAACCCTAGCCCTCACACTATCCTAGGCCTGATGATAACCTAAACTTTAACCTTAACACTATCCTAGGGCTGATGCTAACCCTAACCCTAACCCTAACACTATCCTAGGGCTGATGCTAACCCTAACCCTAACCCTAACACTATCCTTGAACTGATGCTAACCCTAACCCTAACCCTAACACTATCCTAGGCTTGATGATAACCCTAACCCTAAACCTAACACTATCCTAGGGTTTATGTTAACCCTAACCCTAACACTATCCTAGGGCTGATGCTAACCCTAACCCTAACACTATGCTAGGGTTGATGCTAACCCTAACCCTAACACTAACCTAGGGCTGATGCTAACCCTAACCCTAACCCTAACACTATCCTAAGTCTGATGCTAACCCTAGCCCTCACACTATCCTAGGCCTGATGATAACCTAAACTTTAACCTTAACACTATCCTAGGGCTGATGCTAACCCTAACCCTAACCCTAACACTATCCTAGGGCTGATGGTAACCCTAACCCTAACACTATCCTAGGCCTGATGCTAACCCTAACCCTAACCCTAACACTATCCTAGGGCTGATGCTAACCCTAACCCTAACACTATCCTAGTCCTGATGATAACCCTAACCTTAACCCTAACACTATCCTAGGGCTGATGCTAACCCTAACCCTAACACTATCCTAGGGCTGATGCTAATCCTAACCCTAACCCTCACACTATCCTAGGGCTGATGCTAACCCTAACGCTAACCCTAACACTATCCTTGAACTGATGCTAACCCTAACCCTAACCCTAACACTATCCTAGGCTTGATGATAACCCTAACCCTAAACCTAACACTATCCTAGGGTTTATGTGAACCCTAACCCTAACACTATCCTAGGGCTGTTGCTAACCCTAACCCTAACACTATCCTAGGGTTGATGCTAACCCTAACCCTAACACTATCCTAGGGCTGATGCTAACCCTAACCCTAACCCTAACACTATCCTAAGTCTGATGCTAACCCTAGCCCTCACACTATCCTAGGCCTGATGATAACCTAAACTTTAACCTTAACACTATCCTAGGGCTGATGCTAACCCTAACCCTAACCCTAACACTATCCTAGGGCTGATGCTAACCCTAACGCTAACCCTAACACTATCCTTGAACTGATGCTAACCCTAACCCTAACCCTAACACTATCCTAGGCTTGATGATAACCCTAACCCTAAACCTAACACTATCCTAGGGTTTATGTTAACCCTAACCCTAACACTATCCTAGGGCTGATGCTAAACCTAACCCTAACACTATCCTAGGGTTGATGCTAACCCTAACCCTAACACTATCCTAGGGCTGATGCTAACCCTAACCCTAACCCTAACACTATCCTAAGTCTGATGCTAACCCTAGCCCTCACACTATCCTAGGCCTGATGATAACCTAAACTTTAACCTTAACACTATCCTAGGGCTGATGCTAACCCTAACCCTAACCCTAACACTATCCTAGAGCTGATGCTAACCCTAACCCTAACACTATCCTAGGCCTGACGATAACCCTAACCCTAACCCTAACACTATCCTAGGGCTGATGCTAACCTTAACCCTAACACTATCCTAGGGCTGATGCTAACCCTAACCCTAACCCTAACACTATCCTAGGGCTGATGCTAACCCTAACCCTAACCCTAACACTATCCTTGAACTGATGCTAACCCTAACCGTAACCCTAACACTATCCTAGGTCTGATGATAACCCTAACCCTAAGCCTAACACTATCCTAGGGTTTATGTTAACCCTAACCCTAACACTATCCTAGGGCTGATGCTAACCCTAACCCTAACCCTAGCACTATCCTAGGGCGGATGCTAACCCTAACCCTAACCCTAACATTATCCTAGGGCTGATGCTAACCCTAACACTAACACTCTCCTAGGGCTGATGCTAACCGTTACCCTAACACTATCCTAGGCCTGATGCTAACCCTAACCCTAACACTATCCTAAAGCTGATGCTAACCCTAACCCTAACCCTAACACCATCCTAGGCCTGATGCTAACCCTATCCCTAACCCTAACACTCTCCTAGGGCTGAGGCTAACCCTAAACCTAACACTATCCTAGGGCTGATGCTAACCCTAACCCTAACCCTAACACTATCCTAGGGCTGATGCTAACCCTAACCCTAACACTATCCTAGGGCTGATGCTAACCCTAACCCTAACACTATCCTAGGCCTGATGCTAACCCTAACCCTAACACTATCCTGGGGCTGATGCTAACCCTAACCCTAACCCTAACACTATCCTAGGCCTGATGCTAAACCTATCCCAAACCCTAACACTCTCCTAGGGCTGATGCTAACCCTAACCCTAACACTATCCTAGGGCTGATGCTAACCCTAACCCTAACCCTAACACTATCCTAAGTCTGATGCTAACCCTAGCCCTCACACTATCCTAGGCCTGATGATAACCCTAACCCTAACCTTAACACTATCCTAGGGCTGATGCTTACCGTAACCCTATCCAGAACACTATCCTAGAGCTGATGCTAACCCTAACCCTAACACTATCCTAGGCCTGATGATAACCCTAACCCTAACCCTAACACTATCCTAGGGCTGATGCTAACCCTAACCCTAACACTAACCTAGGGCTGATGCTAACCCTAACCATAACACTAACACTATCCTAGGGATGATGCTAACCCTAACGCTAACCCTAACACTATCCTTGAACTGATGCTAACCCTAACCCTAACACTAACACTATCCTAGGCCTGATGATAACCCTAACCCTAACCCTAACACTATCCTAGGGTTTATGTTAACCCTAACCCTAACACTATCCTAGGGCTGATGCTAACCCTAACCCTAACCCTAACACTATCCTATGGCTGATGATAACCCTAACCCTAACTCTAACACTATCTTAGGGCTGAGGCTAACCCTAACCCTAACACTATCCTACGGCTGATGCTAACCCTAAACCTATCCCTAACACTATCCTAGGGCTGATGCTAACCCTAACCCTAACACTATCCTAGGGCTGATGCTAACCCTAACCCTAACCCTAACACTATCCTAGGGCTGATGGTAACCCTAACCCTAACACTATCCTAGGCCTGATGCTAACCCTAACCCGAACCCTAACACTATCCTAGGGCTGATGCTAACCCTAACCCTAACAGTATCCTAGTCCTGATGATAACCCTAACCTTAACCCTAACACTATCATAGGGCTGATGCTAACCCTAACCCTAACACTATCCTAGGGCTGATGCTAACCCTAACCCTAACACTAACACTATCCTAGGGCTGATGCTAACCCTAACGCTAACCCTAACACTATCCTTGAACTGATGCTAACCCTAACCCTAACCCTAACACTATCCTAGGCTTGATGATAACCCTAACCCTAAACCTAACACTATCCTAGGGTTTATGTTAACCCTAACCCTAACACTATCCTAGGGCTGATGCTAACCCTAACCCTAACACTATCCTAGGCCTGATGCTAACCCTAACCCTAACCCTAACACTATCCTAGGGCTGATGCTAACCCTAACCCTAACACTATCCTAGTCCTGATGATAACCCTAACCTTAACCCTAACACTATCCTAGGGCTAATGCTAACCCTAACCCTAACACTATCCTAGGGCTGATGCTAACCCTAACCCTAACCCTAACACTATCCTAGGGCTGATGCTAACCCTAACGCTAACCCTAACACTATCCTTGAACTGATGCTAACCCTAACCCTAACCCTAACACTATCCTAGGCTTGATGATAACCCTAACCCTAAACCTAACACTATCCTAGGGTTTATGTTAACCCTAACCTTAACACTATCCTAGGGCTGATGCTAACCCTAACCCTAACACTATCCTAGTGTTGATGCTAACCCTAACCCTAACACTATCCTAGGGCTGATGCTAACCCTAACCCTAACCTTAACACTATCCTAAGTCTGATGCTAACCCTAGCCCTCACACTATCCTAGGCCTGATGATAACCTAAACTTTAACCTTAACACTATCCTAGGGCTGATGCTAACCCTAACCCTAACCCTAACACTATCCTAGGGCTGATGCTAACCCTAACGCTAACCCTAACACTATCCTTGAACTGATGCTAACCCTAACCCTAACCCTAACACTATCCTAGGCTTGATGATAACCCTAACCCTAAACCTAACACTATCCTAGTGTTTATGTTAACCCTAACCCTAACACTATCCTAGGGCTGATGCTAACCCTAACCCTAACACTATCCTAGGGTTGATGCTAACCCTAACCCTAACACTATCCTAGGGCTGATGCTAACCCTAACCCTAACCCTAACACTATCCTAAGTCTGATGCTAACCCTAGCCCTCACACTATCCTAGGCCTGATGATAACCTAAACTTTAACCTTAACACTATCCTAGGGC